>NW_022589746.1:9018125-9179544 GCF_004348235.1 Phoca vitulina
GGACTTCCTGGGGGTGAAAGAATAATTCTATATCTTGACAGTGGTGTTGGTTACACAATTGAATTTGTCAAAACTCTTAGCACTGTAAAAGGCGAATTTTACCAATCTAAATTATATTTCAATTAAAAAAAAAAAAAAAAAAGATGAACATTACTAACATAAATTTTTGAATTTCTGCAGACTGTTTTCCCCTATACTGACTGGATCTATTCTGATGTGCTTTTAATTTTTACACCAGTAGAATTTATTCAGCTTCATTGAGCTACTTTTAATCTGCTTTGGGTTTCAAAACCAGATAACTAAGATAGAATTCTGTATAAATTGAAAGTAACTTGAATCTGAATGAAGACCTGATAACTTGACTATAATTATGTGCATGGATTTCATAACCTGTATTACAGGTCATCTATCATTTTTGTCCATTATGTGTTTTCTGCCTTTAAAATAAATAAAGCTACTGGATTTACTACCTGAGCTCCAAATAGCTGAATTTTAGGGGCCCCTGGGTGGCTCAGTCATTAAGCATCTGCCTTCAGCTCAGGTCATGATCCCAGGGTCCTGGGATCAAGCCCCGCATCAGGCTCCTTGCTCCGCGAGAAGCCTGCTTCTCCCTCTCCCACTCCCCCTGCTTGTGTTCCCTCTCTTGCTGTGTCTCTCTCTGTCAAATAAATAAATAAAATATTTTTAAAAAATAGCTGAATTTTAATATACAATAGGAACCACTTTCTTTCTTCATTTTATCTTATTTGTAGTTAATTTTGTAATTCCTTGAGTCAGATTAAACCCAGGCTCTTGAGTTTCTACTTCCTATGGTAATTTCTGTTTGAATTGGACATTAGATGCTATTAAGAATTTCACTGCAGTATTGTAGTCTAGCATGACAATGTGAGGAGCTCTGTGGACTCATTCCTCAGTGATACTAGGGAAAATTATATATATACACATTAAAATTATATATATATACACATACATTAAAATTACATATATATGTGTATAATACACATATATGAAACACACACACAGCAGTCTCTGGAAATGGTCCCACAGATATATAGCAAATGAAAAAACATTTACTCAAGAAATTCTACTAACATTTGGTAAGAACAGTGAGAGTTTATTGTGTTTGAAGACCTGCTTCCTCTCTTCCTCCTACCAATTCATCCCAGTCTGATACAGCCTAGAACACGGGGTTGCCTCTCCAAACCAGAGTCCAGATGGAGAGCTAACTTACTGCCCCCAATACCTGTTTCTGAGACTAAGTTGTGGGTGAGTGGAGGTGACTAGTGGGGACTCTCTTCTTTCCCCATCCCTCCCCTGTGGGAGACAGTCTACCTTGGGCATGGAGCTGAGAAACCTCGGGCCCCAGTCACCTTCCTCTAGCAATGATTTCATGCAAGGAGAGCCTCGTAGAAGTCCTAGGACAGGGGCGTCGGGCTGGCTCCGTCGGTAGAGAAATCTTGATCTCTGGGTCGTTGGGCACAGAATTTACTTAAAAAAAAAAAAAAAAAGTCCTGAGACCACTGCTTCCCTCCACCGAGCATTTCACTCCTAAAGCAGTGATGCCATTTGGTGAAATGTGCACTCTTCTCCTCAAACCTAGCTCTAGATTCAAGTCTCAGTTTTTCTTTTCCTGCGCATGGAACAAGGGTGTAAAACAGGTAGCTCTTAATGTCTACCTCAAAGACTGACTTCATTTGCAATAGAGCATGAAGAAGTTCAAGCCTCAGACCCCTTTCAAAACAGTGAAGCTTGTAGTGAAGGACAATGAGGGGAAGCTTGGTGGACTCAATGCACATGTATGTTGTACATATAACAGCTGTTGAACTATAGACTGGCTGGCTCATCTGTGAGAACGCAGACCAGAGACAGCAGTGAAGAGCCTGATTGGGGTCCAGACACAACTCAAACATTAGCCTCGGCAAATAGTCTTTTTAAAGGAGTCTGGAAATGATGGGTAGAGTCTTCTGAGGAATATATGCCCCAGGACAGGGTCGATAACCATAGAGCAATCAACAGATGGTCAGAGGGAACCATGCCAAAGCCACTGTCTTTCCAGGGTGACTGTGGGCATAACCAAGTCTGTGTCTCCCAAGAAACAACATTACAGGCTTACTCTGTGAGAAGTAGAATAAATTCAAATAAGTAACACAGTTAGTCACTAAATAACTCCAAGCTATAACAAGTTTGGTAAGGGCTGGTGGGAGGGGGGGAGGGGGAGTAATACCTAGAGTTGCTAGAATATATGACCTAAAATACAGCTTGTATAAAAAATTATGAAAAATGAATAAACAAATAAAACAAGTTTTATTTTTCTTATTTATTTAAAAAAAAATTTTTTTTTTTTATTTATTTGTCAGAGAGAGAGAGAGCACAAGCAGGGGGAGTGGCCGGCAGAGGGAGAGGGAGAAGCAGGCTCCCTGCTGAGCAGAGAGCCTGACGTGGAGCTCAACCCCAGGACCCTGGGATCATGACCTGAGCCGAAGGCAGACACTTAACCGACTGAGCCACCCAGGCGCCCCTAAACCAAGTTTTAAAAAGCAGAAAAGAATGACTGTTATGCGAGAAAAAAAATCAGGTAATAGAAATTCTTATAATGTGGCTGGAAGTTACTAATTGAATATATGAGATAACCCATATGGTAATCACTCATAGTCTTCACAATTTGCTTTGTAATTTTTACAGAAAAGTTATAACCACTGAAAATAATGCAAGCAAAAAAAAATTTTCCCCAAATGTAGATCCTTTCCAGTCTTCTTCTTTCCCTTACATAGCTACATATTTTCAACAGGTATCATCTTCTTTCTCTGCCTGATGGACCTCTTCTGGTGATAATTTATTTAAGATTTTGTATGTCTTCATATGGTATTATCCCATCTTCATTGTTGAACATATATTTATTGGTATAGAATCCTAAGTTGATAGAGTTGTGGTTTCCTTTTATGCTTTTCATTCCTGGAAAGGTGTTGCTACACTGTCTTCTGGCTTGCATTGTTTTCAATGAGAAGTCTGCATCATTCCTGTCTTGGTTCTTCCATAGGGAAAATGTTCTCCCACTCCTAATGTCCTTTAACATTTTGTCTTTTTCTTTGGTTTTCTGTAGTTTGAATAGTATATGATTGGTTGTGTCTTTGTTGGTGTTTATCCTGCTCGTTATTCTCGGAGGCTCCTAGATGGGTGGTTTGGTGCCCATAATTAATTTAAGAAAGTTCTCTGCCATTGTTACTTCAAATATTTTTTTCTGCTCTGTTCATTATTCCTTCCTCCTCTACCCCAATTTATAGAGAAATTATGCATTTTAATAGTATTCCACAGTTCTTGGATGTGCTATTATGTTTGAGGGTTTGTTGCTGCTATAACTGTGTTCATTCTTCCTTCTGTTTACATTTCTGCTTGTGGGCAGTTTCTGTTGACCCACATTCAAGGTCACTAATTCTTTGGTCACGTCAACTCTACTGATGAGTCAGCCAAAGGTATTCATTTCTGTTACTGCCTTTATTTTTTATTTCTAAGATATCATTTTGATTCTTTCTTAGAACTTCCATCTCTCTGCTTACCCATCTGTCCTTGCATGTCGTCTCCCTTTTCAATCAGATCTCTTAACATGTTATTCATGGTTATTTTAAATTCCCTGTGTGATAAGCCCAAAATGGGTGTCTGATTCTCATGTTTGCCATATCTCCTCATGGTGTGTTTTTTCTTGCCTTTTGTCAAGCTGTGTCACTCTGCTTTTTGAAAGCCAGACATGTAGCAAGTAACGAACTTGGTAAACAGTCCTCAGTGTATTATGTTAATCTGACTAGCAGTTGGCCAGGGTTTAATGTTTGCTATAGCGGTGACTATCTGAGGCTTCGTATTTCTCTGGAGCTTTTGTTTTCATCTGTACTCTTGACTTTGGGCTTATAGAAATAATTTTTCCCAAAGAAAGTCTACATCTTGTGGTTCTTTCAACTGTAATTCATTATTATTATACTGGAGCCCTACTGGGGTGGTGGTAGAATGGAGAAAGGAAGAGCACTCTGTAATCTTCTGAATAAGTCTCAGACATTTAGTGGACCTGTTTCTGTGCTGCACACTTCACAAGGGATTCTTCCCTTCTTTTAGACATACAGCTTTTTCTCCTTTCCTCCTACTGCCTTCCTGGTTGTGGCATTTCCAATCTTTTTTTTTTTTAAGATTTATTTATTTATTTGAGAGAGAGAGATTGAGAGAGAGCGAGCACACACATGAGGCTGGGAGGAGCAGAGGGAGAGGGAGAGAAAGAAACTTCAGCCGACTCCACACTCAGCGTGGAGCCCAACATAGGGCTTGATCTCACGACCCTGAGATCACAACCTGAGCCAAAACCAAGAGTCCCACGCTTAACCAACTGCACCACCAAGGCACCCCTCCAATCTATTTTCTTTTCTTTCTTTTTTTTTTTTCCTCCAATCTATTTTCTTAAAGCCCTATCCCCTGTTGAAATGTGAGCAGAGAGGAACTGCCTCCTCCCAGCTGAGGTAAGGTTTCAGAACTGAGCTCAGGCAAAGTCCTTTCTCTCCTGCCTCCCATATGACACATCCTTTTGAGCATTGAGTGGAAATGCTTTGGGCTTCTTTCATAATGGTTGCTCTTCCCTCGTCCAGTCAGAGCTGGGAGGGCATGTTCTCAGGTCTTTACCTACCCTCCAATCAATGTGTGAGGGCCCCCCTAAGAGCTCACACATCATGGCTCTCGCTGAAGCCCACACAATCTCCAACAATTAATTGAAATGGCCATGTGTTTGCTCCTCCCAGGTTATGACTTCAGACGACTCTAATCCAGACAACAAGATCTGGGCTTCTGTATCTGGACTTGCCAGGAATGTCAGTCTGCCGACAACTTCAGTTACCTGATGAGTCCTAGAAATGTTGCCAATTTGCATTTGTCCAACTTTTTCTTGTTGTAAGCATGAGAATAACAACTTCCTAGCTTTTTACATATTGGAGCTAAAGCCAGAAAACTAGATTTATTTTTAGTTTAAAAAGTTTTGATCCATCTGGAATTTACTTGGATGTAAAAAAAAAAAAAAAAATGAAGGGGGGAATCTTATCTTATTTTTATTGACCTCAGCTACTCCGTCTTTCTAATCATTTATTAAATTGTCTACTTTTATTATCAGCTATTGTCACCTTTATTATATTCAGAATTCCTATTTGAACTGAATCAAATAATTCTAGTATTAGAAATCATGAAGTCTATCAGTTATTTTATTGCTACAATATCTGATTTTGAAAACAGAATTCTAATAGAAAGAATCATAGTCATAGAACATTATAAATCTGGTGGACTAATCCAGTGCTGTCATGAAATTATCTTAATTCAAAAGACAGTGGTTACTAAATGTTTAATGAAATGGTAAGCACTTAGTAATTAATGGAAGACAATCATTTAATCCAACACATAAATAATACCGAACTTTGAGAAATTTGGCAATTGTAGGTCACACTGATAAAAGAGACTTTCTCATTAACTTCAAATTAGTCTTAATTTAATATTCATGGTGATTAACATGAACAATCTTGGCATACTTTTCATCCAAAAGTCTGAGTATGTTTTCAAACTGTTTTTGAGTTTTAGTTCACCCATTCGTTAAGCAAGCACCCTAAAAAAATTCTAGTCTGTTGGAGGCTAGTCTAGAAAGTTATTCTCTCTCAACACCCAAACCCAGAGTTTATATTTAAGCTAAGACAGAAGGCATTAACCCATCTGACACAATTACAGGCTAGACAAAGCCTCCTTTCTTAAAGAGAGTTAGTTTCTACTTGATTTTATTTAGTATCCTTACGTTTCTTAGGGGAAAGCAGAGAAAATAATCAGGCATTATGCTGTGAACCATTATAGTGCATCTGAATAATGGAGTTAGCTTTGAAGACTTAAGTGTTATGGAAAATATTCTAGATTTTATGTGACATTAAAATGTTGAGAGGCAATCACACTCATAATTCTGCTTAAGTTTCGTATTGTCAGTATTGCTGTTTATAATTAAATCATTCATGAGAAAGAAGACTCATTTTCAACACACTTTCATTTTTACTACCATGTTCACAGTATTTTCCTTACTGTGGACCTCATTGTTTTGTATGAGAGACAGTGGTAGCACCAATTTCTCAGAACCATACAAAATGAAACAAAACAAAAGCCTCCTACTACCCTTATTTTCTTTCAATGGTTTTTTTTTTTTTTTTCATCTTCTCATAGCTAAACTTCTTAAGAGTGGTATATATTTTGGGGCATCTGGGTGGCTCAGTCAATCAAGTATCTGACTCTTGATTTGGGCTCAGGTTATGATCTCAGGGTCGTGGGATCAAGCCCCAGTTGGGCTCCACACTCAGCACAGAGTCTGCTTGGAATTCTCTCTCCCTCTGCCCCTCCCCCATTCATGCTCTCTCCCTTTCTAAAATAATTAAATAAAATCTAAAAAAATTTAAAAAAAAGTGGTGCGTATTTCTCTTCATCCCCTTTTTTGCTACCTACCCTCCAATCAATGGTAAGTCACAGATGCTGAGGCTTCAGATGATGTCCAAGCCACCAAAAGGAGTGGTGGCTTACCAGCGGCCATCTTCCTTCATCTCTCCGTACAGTCAGTTTTGACCAGTTTTGACTCCTTCATCTTGAGCTCTCCTCCTTTGACTTTCTCATTGCCCATAATTCCAGTCTTGTTTCAGTTCCCTTTCCCCTCTTCCTTATCTCGGTGGCCTCTTCTATCAGCCTCCCCTTCTAACTGAACATTAAAATCTACTGGCTGTTCTGGATCTTGATTTGTACTCTCTCCATCTCATATGTGTGACTCCTCCTCACCCCTGAGGGCTCACCTACAAGCACTTCCTCAAGGACAGTACTCTGGCCCTTCCAGTTACAGTTCAATTTTTTTTTTCTTTCCTGATAAATGGCTTAATTTGTCCAAATGTAGTTAATTTGTTTAATGTCTGTCCCACTTCTTAGGTTGCATGATTCATAAGACCTGAAATATATAGACTCTTTCTGACCTGGCACAGAAGCTCACCCGTTGTTTTTATTTATTCAATAAATGGATGTGGAGTCTTGTACAAATCCAGAATATGTTAGGATCCATAATTCAATATTCTTGCCCAATAGTTGGTTGGATTTTTTTCCTGCTGATTCAAGATGACGTCTCAATGCACATTCCATTGTCTTGCTGAATATTATTAATAGACTTTTAAATATTAAAAATCTCAAAATAAATTTAGATCATACCTTGCCCTTTAAGAAATGCAAAAGTAAATAGAATATGTTGTAAGTTTAACACCAAGTATCTGAATCTCTACAAGACTTTTTAGGCTTCTTCCATGAGAAAATCTATAGAAATTGAAGATTTTGTCCAAATGAACATTTTTCTGTTTAAGTCCTCATGATAATTGTATTTAGCTATTCTTATGCCTAGTTCACCCCATTTAATCTTTAACTGTTTGGGAATAACGAAAACCTTAAAATGTTTAAGATAAAACAAAATAGAACCCATTGAAAGTACACTTGATTTTTATCTCTTATTGGAGTTAAGAAGAAATGTTTTAATAAAAATGAAAACAAATTTGCTTAGCTATCTATCATTATCTGACTTTTTAAAGGGAACTTAAATTCATCTTTGAAGAATTTTCTCCTGAAAATAAGAATTCACAAATTTCTCACAAAGACATTTTTAAGAACTTAAGGACCAAAATGAGTATTATTTCCACAATACACCAAAGTGTTATTCATATGAATGATTTTAACATTAGTTCTGCCCAAAGCAGAGATAATAATATTATGTAGGAATATGACTAATGCAGTTGTGCTGAGGAAAGTGATAGTGGGTGGTGGTTTGGTCTCATATACTTATCCACATTAAGTTGAACAAATGTATAGCTTATCCATCTGAACCCTGTATCACTGTCTATATAGCTTTCATCCCCAGCACCTTAGACCTTGCACATAACACAGATCATAAACACTCCAGTACCTATGTGCAGATGTGGTCATGATGGTCTCCATGCCTCCACTCCCAAAGTTCTAATCCCCAGCTAGGTTACCATGAGATGTCATAATTTTTCACTCTGTTCGATGTTCTGGAACAAGCTCCTCTGGAAATAGTGCTGAAAGTACTCTGTATCTTGGCCACTGTGCCAGTATTGTCCCCTCTCCAAAGTGCTGTCAGTACCTCCATCTTGCATCTAGCTCCCTCCTTCTTGCCCTTTACTGCTCAGTGACCCCATGTCATACCCAAGGGCTACTGGCATATGGCAGGAGACACTGACCATGACTCAAGTAAACAAACTGAGAGGCAGATGTCTTTTTAATGTTAAAAAAGTACAATGATCTCAAATCTGAGCAAAATTCTCATCACCTACAACTGCACTCAACATATTTAGATGAAATTCTTCACCTAAGAATTTCCTGTGCATATTATATTTCTTAATCTCTCAGTGCCTTAGTGTTCTCATCCACAAAATGGGAGCGATAATACCTCCATTATTTCTAAGAGATATGACTGTGATTATTTTACCTTGAGAAAAGGGAAAGGGAAATCACATAAAATATTTTGGTTTAGAACACATTATTCTAAGTAAATGAAGTATACATAACTTTGAACAGGGCAATATCAGCAGGCTTTCATGGCAGCAATGTTTTCTAAGGACATTTATTTTCCCTGAATAAAATACAGCAGTTTATAAAATCAACAAGTCAGGAAATGACAGATGTTGGTGAGGATGCAGAGAAAGGGGAACCCTCCTACACCATTGGTGGGAATGCAAGCTGGTGCAGCCACTCTGGAAAACAGTTTGGAGGTTCCTCAAAAAGTTGAAGATAGAGCTACCCTACGACCCAGCAATTGCACTACTAGGTATTTATCCAAAGGATACAAACATAGTGATTCCAAGGGCCAGATGCACCCCAGTGTTTATAGCAGTGATATCCACAATAGCCAAACTATGGAAAAATCCCAGATGTCCATCGACAGATGAATGAATAAAGATGACATGGTACATACAGTGGAATACTACTCAGCCATCAAAAAAATGAAATCTTGCTATTTGCAATGATGTGGATGGAACTAGAGGGTATTATGCTAAGTGAAATAAGTCAATCAGAGAAAGACAAATATATGATTTCACTCATATGTGGAATTTAAGGAACAAAACAGATGAACATAGAGGAAGGGAAGGAAAAATAAAATAAGACGAAATCAGAGAGGGAGACAAACCATAAGAGATTGTTAACTATAGGAAACAAACTGAGGGTTACTGGAGGGGAGGGGGGTGGGGGGATGGGACAACTGGGTGATGGGCATTAAGGAGGCCACTTGATGGAATGAGCACTGGGTGTTATACACAACTGATAAATCACTAAATTCTACCTCTGAAACTAATAATATGCTATATGTTAATTAAATTGATTTTAAATAAAAAATTAAAAATTTTAAAAAAAGGCAGTTTAGCATTAATAATCATGTCCCCACTTCTCTGAGTATGTCTTAGGATACATTTGCTTCTCTCTTGGGCAGATATTAAAAGAAAGACATTGCACTATACTGAATATATCCAAAATAGAAATATATCCAAGGTAGCTGGTAAGAAGCAAGACCAAGTCTTACACCTAATTGTGGTTAAAATTAAATATCTTGAGCATCATAGGGAAAATATCCAGAAATGACTGAATGTAAAAAAATAAAAATCCTGTTCTTTTTACTGCAGGAGCACTATTTTCAGCATACTTTTTCATCAAGAGAAGACTCAGATTGTTTTTCAATAGTAAGGAAGTTAGATAAAGAAAACAATGCTATTATTCTCTGTTTCCTCTATTGACAAGTAATCTGGGAGACATACAAACCATTTATTCCTGTGGAAAATGCTGCATCTTTCTCTAACAACCTAAGAAACAACAGCATTTAACATTAGTACTTGTTGAGGGATGAGCTTCCAACTGAGAGCTGTTAATTCTGATCAAGAGAAATAGTTTCAAAGCTGCCTAGTTCAGGCTCCATAGTTTGAGTTTCTTCTTGACTTGATAAGATTCACATTTCACTCCAGTGATCACCTGTACCTCAGAAAGACTGGTCCTCAAAATTCTTAAAAAATATATTTATCCAAACAAAGCATAAAATAGAGCTCTTTTTTATGAGGGATATGTTAAATTCTTTCAGAAGAGTATGGAATAGATAATGCCAGGGAGGTGTATATTGGAAGAAAAAAACTATAGCAGCTTATTTGAAATAATCAATAAAAAGAATAAGGGAATACACTTACTAGGAGGATGGGTAAGGATGCATTTCTTTTCCAGTATAAAGGCTAAGGGAGAAATGAACTACAATGTCAGCCTATCATTCTAATTTAGAACAAAATTGCTTCTTACCTTTCAATGTCATGCATCTTAGTCACTATTTGCAAAAGGATTTAAAAAATAGATTAAGCATAGCTGGTCAAAAACTAGCCAAACACATCACTTTGTTTTCAGATAAATTATACCCATGTATTTATGGTTCATATTTTTTTAAATTTAAGGGCACCTTATTAAAATTAAATTATGTTAAGTTGGGAATGGTAGAATTAAGAGATACATTTTAATACCATCTGAATTAAATATTCATGGTATTTTAAAATCAAAAGCTGTAAAATTATTTCTAAGACCAAGTTTCCATAACTCTACACTAATAAGACTTACTATGTTGACTGCTGGCATTGTTAAAAATAACAATGATCAGGAGCAAGATATATTTAAATATGCCTGCCGTAGAGTGTTTTCATGTTTATAACCTCATATAAAGTAGTTAAATTCTGTCAGAAAAAAAAAAGTTCTGATTTTAAATGTATTTTATAACTGTAATGGAATAAGATGAAAGTTAGAGTTTTAAAAGTTATAGCGACTTCTTTCATAAGTATGCCTATACTAGTAAGCTATATTGTTGAATAGCCAATTATTCTAAAACCTAGAAGCTTAAAATAATAGATGTTTATTGTATCATTTATTCTGTGCATAAGCATTTAAGAGTGGCTTATCTGGGTGGGTCTGGCTCAGGACCTCATTAGGTTACAGCTAAGATGTTGGCCAGGACTACTGTCATCTGCAGGCTCGACTGTGGCTGGAGGATCATTTCTAAGGAGGCCTACTCACATGCCCAGCAAGTTGGGTCTGGCTGTTGGCAAGATGACTCTATTCCTTGTCATTTAGATCTCTCCAAAAGGCTACCTGAGGATTCTCATGACATGGCAGCTGGTTCTACCCAGAGAAAATGACTCAAAAAGAAAAGCAGAAGCTACAATAATTTCCCATCTCCTACTTGTTTCACAGGTCAGGCCTGCTCAGCATGGGCCGGTAAGACAACCAGCACGCATACCAGGGGGTGAGAATCACTGGGGCTAGCCCTGTAGCTCGCCACTACAACTGTGTATCTTTATAACCACTGACAAGCTTTTCTGTGTACTCCAAATAAATAGGACAGCAAATAGAAAAGCATTGGAAACATGCTTTTAAGCTTCACTCTTTCCATTTTAGCATTATGTCCTAGGTTAACATTGCTTAAATAGCATTTTGCTTTTCTTATAGCATTATCACTGCCTGATTTCCCATGTTAAAAATTCATTAAAATAATACCATTTTCAACAGATCCATTTATCCCCATTAGGTAACAATCACTCTTCTGGGAATGTGGTTACAAAAATGTTTTTAAAAGATCTCATATACAGGTGGTACACAGCTACATGGAAACAAACAAACAAACAAAAACGTACATTAATGGGAGAAGCATTATAAAATTGATAGGCAAGCCTTTCTGGAGGACTCAGTGAGTATGAGGAATGAAAAAGGAAGTCAAAGTCAGAGACCTATAGATGACTGAACCATATCCATCATCCTCATCTTGAGTTTTAGCCTCTTGTCTATGGAACTTGAGGCAGTAGGGGTGTGAAATGACTCCAGAATGGATGATGATGGAGATAGGGACTGTGATAAATATATGACATAAAATCAGGAGTCATGTTTCAGTCAGACTTGCTGACCTGATGAAGAGTCTTTGACAATTACAATTAAATTCTAAGTTCTATTCACTATAATT
Source organism: Phoca vitulina (assembly GCF_004348235.1). Classification (NCBI taxonomy): domain Eukaryota; kingdom Metazoa; phylum Chordata; class Mammalia; order Carnivora; family Phocidae; genus Phoca; species Phoca vitulina. The sequence continues at coordinate 9,030,190 of NW_022589746.1, forward strand.
TGAATAATGACCTTCAAAAATTCCCTCTTTGTACCTGAAGTCTTGAATTTCAGTGTTTTATTTCAATCAGCAAATAAATTTCTACAGTGAAGAATGGGAGTAATTCGGTGTTCCATTATTCTAGAGAATGAACACGTCTACCTTTCATGGCATTCCTAATTATATAGGAGATGAGCTTGCGAAAACATTTCTTCTTATCATCTCTACTCTGCATAAGAAAAACTTAATTAAATTTCTTACAGTTCTCTCAATAGCTCATACAAATTTTATTTAATATTTGAAAACCTCTTTTGATGATGTATTTGCTTAACATATCTCCTCAGATATTTACTCAACTTTTTAATATCTCTATTCTTTTCCCAGAATAGAAAAAAGCAATATATGCTTGAGAAGCTTCAAACACTGGCAGGATGTATAAAACAGAAAGTGAAAGTACTCTGTAATCAGAGTGGGAGTCAGGGTCAAGGGGATTTATATTGAGTACAATCCTTGGTAATACTTTTTGAAAGAAACTCATTTGTCTATATCATGAAAGAACTTCTTTGAAATAGCAAAAAAAGAAAACAATTAAAAAATCTAAGCCCTTTTAAAATGTTCTCTGATGACGGCAAGAGAATACCCATGGACAGATGACAAACGAATAAAAACAGAGAGACTTAACCAGAATTAGGCAAGAGTTGATGACAGCTGTAAGGACCCATGCCTATTCAGAATCTCTGGGAATACAAATAAGTGACCTTTATGGACAAGCTACACAGATGCAGAAATACAGAGTACAGACACAGAATGGCTGCACAAATGGTATGGGAAGGGAGATATGGCTCTGGGTGGACTGAAATAGGAGTTCTTGGAATGCAGGATTTTTGTCTCTTTCATTCATCATTAAATCACCACTGTCCACAACAGTTCCTGGCATTTATTTATTTAAAGATTTTATTTATTTATTTATTTATTTATTTATTTATTTATTTAAGAGAGAGAGAGAGAGAGAGCGTGTGCAAGCAGGGGGAGGGGCTGAGGAAGAGGAAAAGAGAATCTCAAGCAGACTCTGCACTGAGAGGGGAGCCCTACTGGGGGCTCGATCTCACAACCCTGACATCACGCACGACCTGACCTGAATTCAAGAGTCGGATGCTTAACCAACTGAGCCACCTAGGTGCCCTGCTTCCTCGCCTTCAGTACTCAGTAAAAAGCTGCAAAATAAAGCAATGAAATAACAAATGAATTGGAACTTATAAGTACATTAAAGACAAGCTATTTTGTGCTCATACCACAGTGGAAAGAAAGCTCATTTAGGCAGAGTTGCCACAAAGATTACAGCATCAGCATAATTCTTTTTTTTTTTTTTTAAGATTTTATTTATTTATTTGACAGAGAGAGAGCACAAGCAGGGGGAGCAGGGGAGGGAGAAGCAGGCTCCCTGATGAGTAGGGAGCCTGACGTGGGACTCGATCCCAGGATGCCGGGATCATGACCTGAGCTAAAGACAGATGCTTAACCGACTGAGCCACCCAGGTGCCCCCAGCATAAGCATAATTCTTAAATTAACCTCCTTCTATTGGTTTGGTTTTGAAAATCTTCTTTTGTGTTTTGGTGGTTTTGGTTTTTGTAGTCTGTATATCATGCAGTAGCCCCCAACCCATCATTGTGCTGGGTCTTTGGCAAATATCATAAAGGTAGAAATGAGGGTTCATGAAAATGTCCTGGGATCTGTATTTTTTCCATCCACTTTATCATTGAATATAAGACTTCAGAGCACCTGGGTGGCTCAGTTGGTTAAGCGTCTGCTCTTGATCTCAGCTCAGGTCTTGATCGGTGTTGTGAATTTAAGCCCTGCATTGGGCTCCACATTAAGCGTGGAACCTACTTAAAAAACAAAAAACAATTTCATGTTCCATGCCTAGGCAATGAATTAATGTTATGTAAAGGAATATTAAATATGGAGTTCCCAGAAAAAAAACGTTGAGTGTACTCAAGTACAGCTTGGCTCAGTGTATGTTAGGTTTCTTGAAGGCAGCTGCTGTGTCTTATTCACCTTGACCCTAATGGGGCGTAGTCATTCATTGAGTGAAACAACACAAACATTCATGAACTTTTTGATTTTTCACAAGATCAATTCTTTAAATCCCCATCACATTTTAACTCTGAATTATTTTTCTTTCAATAAAATTTGCATATCTTATTTCTTGGGAGATAAACTATTCATTAATTTGTTTTCATTGAATATCCATTATTTTAGTTGTAGGGGTACAGAAAATGCATGGTTGTTACCCTCAATGAGTTTATAATACTGGAAGAAAAAATAAAATAGCTCACATGTGTAAGTCAGATCTAGACAGATCCCATCTGGGGAGCAGGCCTCAGACTGCCCATCACTTACTTGTCTCTGTCCTGGGGTGGAGACTGAAACTCTACTCTTCACCTCCTGGCTCTCATGTCCTCTCCCCACACCCAGGACCCATGGGCAAGCCAAGGCAACACCATGGGTGAGTACTAAAAAATGCATTTTGTTCAAACAAATCCTACTTAAACTGCTGCATTTTAACACAAAATAGCTATTCACATTTATTGCCTGGCCTCCCCTAGTATCAGATTCCAGATGTCTTCTCAACAATTGGCTTAATGAAGTTTAGAGCAACCATCTTCTCTCCCACACACAGAACTATTTTTAAGACTTATGTTAATGTGTTGTTCTGCTCACTTTTACTGAATTTACTCCTCTTTAACATTCATTTTGGCAGCGATATCTTTAAGCAAAAAAAAACACAAAAAAACAAAGTGTCATTTTCAGAGAACACATTTCTCAACATCCATTAAATAATCCTGTATATATTAGCTGGGGTAAAGGATGGCATTCATATTTCTTTTCATTGCATTCATGTGGCTCATTCCACAATACTTCTAAACTGAAGTAAATTTTATACTAGTATATATATATATCACTATCGATACTTATTTTCTATTTACGTAAAACATTGTCATGATCTTCGTTTTCCAAGACTTCTTCCCTCCCCAGCCTTTTATACCCCAATTTTTTTCTTCCTCTTTCTAACTGCATCATTCCAAGATCTCCTCAAATAGAATCTTTTCCTACTTATTTAGTAAACTCAACTATAAGGAACATATCTGGAAGACCACAAAAGAGAAACAAGCGGCCAGCTGAGCAACTGAAATCTAGAACAAATGCCAAAGTTTATGCCAAATTGGTTACGGAATCACACGGCCTCTGACCTCTTTAGTAGATTTTTATATGACTTGTATTGACTTTTATTATCTATGGTTCTCAACTCACACCAGCGGTTTTAGTACACTGAAGAAAATTACACACAGCCCAATGTGCCCTAAAACTGCAAAGCATTAAAGTAGGTGACTGACATTAGCCTTCTGTGACCAGCTCACGTGACCTCAAGGAGACGTCAAAAGTAAGAACCAGAAAACCAGTCAAGTAGATGTATGCAAGCAGAACTTTGTTTTTTGTTTGTTTGTTTTAAGACTTTATTTATTTGACAGAGAAAGAGACAGCGAGAGAGGGAATACAAGCAGGGGGAGTGGGAGAGAGAGAAGCAGACTCCCCACTGAGCAGGGAGCCCGATATGGGGCTTGATCCCAGGACCCCGGATCATGACCTGAGCTGAAGGCAGACGCTTAATGACTGAGCCACCCAGGCACCCCAGCAAGCAGTACTTTGTAATAATCAGATAAGTTAGAAACATAATGTGTTAAGATGATCTAGGGGTCTTTCTCATGTCTCTGTGGAAATCAGTAAACCTTCATTTTTTTCAAAAGAACAAATTATATCTCGTGACACGCAATTATACCTTGGAGAGCGGCTTGCAAGCAGCTACCTCCCTCCCCTTTCTGCATAGAATCTCCCGTATGTGAACAAGCCTGGGAGCATTTCTTCAGCGCAATCTGAAAGACTGTTTCCTGGGCTACCGTCCTCAGTAAGACAACAAAGTAATTTAATCTATTTTGACGATGGCTTTTTTTTTTTTTTTCAGTTGCCACTATAGATATAACGGCTGGGGTTAGAAGTACAACAGAAAGATCAAGATGGAAAACCGCAGAAGGCAAACCTACGAAACACACAGAAGCCTAACATTCAGGGGCCATTTAGTGGAGGTGGGAGCCAGCCTAGGTATCTCTAGGACTTGAGTGGTCTTTCCATATTAGAACATAACTTGTACAATTATGAACGGCAGTCACCAAGAATGCATACAAGTATAATTAATCATTGATTCGTTTACTCATTTGTTCATTTATTCACCAAGTGAAACACATGAAACAGATCTGTCAATGTCCCTGCTTCACCCCAATTGGCAAAAACACAAGCTAACTGGGAGCAAAAGGATTTTGTGAAAATTCTTGACAGGTGGGAGGCATACCTCAACAGACTATGCCGCGGATAATTTAAAAATAAAGTATAGAACTCTACACCTTGAGTCACTTCAATCATTTCAACTAATGAGAAAGCATACTCTCTCCTGACTCTAGGTACCCTCAAGGTCCCCAGCTCTGTTTGTTTTCTTCCTTTACAGAAAGTTTGACCCCATCCTCTTCCTCACCTTCACACCCACACCCTCTGACCTTACCTGGGACCTTCCAGGGATTCATTAACGGATTTTCCTAGATAAAGACCCATTCTTTTGCTGAGAAGAATTTCTGTCTTTAGCTGGTAAATACAGTAATTTTTGTCAGGCCTCTACAAGAATAGTATATTTAAGAAATATGATCCTGTAGTAATGTTTTAAAATATTTAAAATTGCTTTTTTTAAAAATTTTATTTATTATTTTATTATGTTAATCACCATACGTTACATCATTAGTTTTAGATGTACTGTTCCATGATTCATTATTTGAGTATAACACACAGTGCTCCATGCAGAACGTGCCCTCTTTAATACCCATCACCAGGCTAACCCATCCTCCCACCTCCCTAGCCTCTAGAACCCTCTGTTTGTTTCTCAGAGTCCATAGTCTCTCATGGTTCGTCTCTCCCTCCGATTTCCCCCACTTCATTTTTCCCTTCCTGCTATCTTCTTCTTTTTTTTCTTTTTTTTTTTAACATATAATGTATTATTTGTTTCAGAGGTACAGGTCTGTGATTCAACAGTCTTAATTCACAGCGCTCACCAGAGCACATACTCTCCCCAATGTCTATCAAAAAAAAAAAAAAAAGATAAATAAATAACTAAAATAAAATATTTAAAATTGCAAGGATTTATTTTCTGAAATTATCAACGAGGCCAAAGTATATAAAGGTGACATGTTAGCAATACATTACTATATTAATAATAAGTAAAAAGTCTGTTTATTTGTTCTGCTGTGCTGAGTAGAGTCGGTTATAGATGGTTCCTTAGGATTCCTGGAGTCACTACAGTCTCCAAAATTTTACCCTTAAAGATTGCTTCCATTGGTGAAGCACTGCCCTCTTCAGGCAAAATTGGCAAAAGTATCAATTCTCACTAGACCACATACTGGGGTCCGTTAACATCTGCAATGAATTTAATTTGTTAAGATCAGAACCTTTGTGAGGTCAACCATACAAAAACAAAACTCTAGGAAATGACACAAGTCTTGCCCGAATCTGGGTAACTTTTAGATAAATTAGTGAGGTTTTTCATTTGTTTAAAGGCTGAATATGTATGATATTTTTTTAACTCTCTGCAATCCCATAAACGATAAAGCCAAAAAGAAAGAAAGGAGTACTTTCAGACTTGTGCAATGCACAGACTCATTAGAAATTATTTCAAAAGTGTCAGTTAGGTCCACAGTGCCTGAAATTGTTTTCTCCTCTTAGTAATAAACAGCAATGCGTTGTCAGTTTATTGAAATGAGAACAAATCTAATCTCAGAGAAATACATTCCTAAATATTACTTAATTAGCCTTGCACATTGTTTTAAAAATTAAGAGCATTGCAATGACTGATGAGAGATCAAATTCTATTTAAAGGAAAGGCTTTAGCGGCTAAAGGCAAACTCTACTGTGTTGTTCTTATAAAGAGTGTGTAAGTTCGGGAGCCTCTTACAAACTTCTTCCCTAAGTTTCATTTGCGCCCTCAATTCTTCATTGTGGAATGAAGCATTGTGGAAACAAAATGACCTTGTTAATTGCCTGTTGATTCCCACAAAAATTTTAGGTGTATCTGTACCTTTTATAAGACTGCTTTGTACTATCTTGTTATCAGCTTATTCATTCTGAGCATAAATTTTAAAAATTGCCTCATATGAGTCCTCGATCATATGGGCATCTGGAATGATAAATTTGGAGTCATGACCCTTGGCAATGAATTTCAAGTTGTAGACTCTCAGAGGAAAACCATAACGCCTCTCAACATGAGAAAAGTCAATACTGACATCTGGAGAAAGAACATGCTATGTGCCAATAATCAAGACAGACACATCCCAAAATATAAAACTACAGCTAATTTTTAAAAGTTAAATTTAAAAAATAGGATAATTGTGTCAGAAAATGTTTCTGTGACTGTAGTTTCTACAAAAATCTAAGTATATAGAAAAGAACAGATTTCAAATTAAACATTTAAAAAATCACCAATATTGAGTTTTGTTTGAATCATGGTCCCTATAAAATGATATATTAATTTAACTACTTCGGTCATACAAAATGGGTAACAATTAATCTGCAAGCTTGAGAATTATTTAAAACCTGTTATAAAACTAATTTGAAATGAACAGTAGGTTCGAAAATATCAACTTTGACCAGTAGATGCACAATGAAGAAAACTGAATTTGGAATGGAAAATGCTGGATTCAAACTATATTTTCTTTATATTTTCTCATAAGGGGTGTGATTAGTGAAACAGACACATTTTTGAAGCCAAAATTTGGATTCGGTCATTGGCTCTACTCTTTACCAATTCTGTGCTATCCTGGACATTTGCTTCTGAGTCTCTTTTTCATCATCTATTAACAGACCTATATTTCTTATCTCTCAAGGGTGTTGTGTGGATTAACTCAAACAGCAGATAGATATTCTGTATCATAATGGTGACACATAATAAATGTTCAATAAACGTCAGTTCTGTTTGTGTCTCGTTCCCCTTCACTTTTGGAGGCATACTTTCCTTATCTCTAAAATTGGAGCTATAATAAAACTAACATAAATAAAGCTAGTACACTATTACTAAGATAATAAAATGAATATATATTTTACTTGAAAATGCTTTTTAAACTGTAAAGCTATGCTACCCTTTAGAATTTAGGGTGGAGGATGATCATCATACATTAAAAAAAGAGAGTTCATTGCTTATCCATTATCACCTACAGTGAAGGGTATAGTAAGAAAAATATACTATAAAATATATAGTAAGAAAAAGATAAATGTAGAAGAAAAGGATTTATCACTCCAGTAAAGAAATACCCCATTCAGAGTACTGAAATCTATATTATTTATACTATGCTCACCAAGTTTGTTCTCATAGTTTCATGAGTAGACTTCCAAACAGGGGTCAATTCCTCATTCAGTCTCAATTATCATGCCAAGTTTATCCATCCTTGTAAAATCTGTTAGTATATACCTAGATTTTTATTTTTTATTATTTATTTATTTATTTATTTTTTAAAGTATCTTTTTTTTTTTTTAAAGATTTTATTTATTTATTTGACAGAGAGAGACAGAGCGAGAGAGGGAACACAAGCAGGGGGAGTGGGAGAGGGAGAAGCAGGCTTCCCGCGGAGCAGGGAGCCCGATGCGGGGCTCGATCCCAGGACCCTGGGATCATGACCTGAGCCGAAGGCAGACGCCCAACGACTGAGCCACCCAGGCGCCCTATACCTAGATTTTTAAATAAGTCTCTTATATGTCTAGTTATGTGATACAATAGTAAAATGATTCATAAAGTTGAGTGTCTGATACTAAATGTGAGGATTTAATATTATGACAGCATGAAGAACAAAATACAATCTCCAAATGTAAAAGTGAAATTCAGGACCCTCCATTAACTGAATTTACATGTAATTCCAAATACTTCTTCCAATGGTTCTTCTCACTCAATCCAGATCCTGTATTCCAAGCTATTTTTTATAGTCTACGTTTTAATTAAATTTTAAGATATAATTTATGTACTGTAAAATGCACCCATTTTAGTTACACATTTTGATGAGTTTTCACAAATGTATACACCCGTGTGCCTACATGCATGCAGCTTTCACAAAAAAGTGACATAGAATAAATCCATCCCCACAGAATGTTCCTGAGGGCTTATTGCTAGTACACCACTAACCCAACCAGGCACCAAAAACACCTGCTCTGCTTTCTATCTTTTCTAGTGTTTTGTTTAAACAGAGGTGTACAGTATGTTTTCTTTGATACCTTCTTTAAATCAGCATACTATTTTGAGATTCATTCATGTTCTTGCATGTATCAATTGTTGAGTCTTTCTTACTGCTGCGCAGTATTCTATTGCATGAATATACCAGGGTTTATTTATCTATTTGCATTTTGATGGATAGGCTGATTCCTATTTTTGGCCATTCTGAATAACACTTCTATAAACATTTGTATACAAGTATCTGTGTGGACATATGTTTTCATTTCTCTTGGACATATGCCTAAGTATGTAAACATTTATAAATGTTGTTTAACTTTTTAAGATATTGCCAAACCAATTTCCAAAGTCATTGTGCCAATTTACATTTGTGTGGGATAATTGTATATCCCAACATTGTGTGGGATAATTGAAATCTTAATACTGAATCTTCTAATCTATATGGCATACTTCTCTATTATAGGTCCTTTTATTTTCTCTCAGCATTGTTTTGTAATTTTCCATTTCCATTCTTGCATGTATTTTTTTAAAAATTATCCCTAATTATTTCATGTTTTATGCTGCTATAAATCATAACTTAAAAAATTGATTACCAATTTCCATTGCTAGTATGTGTAATACAATTAATTTTACATATTGATTTTGTGTCAAATAACCTTACTAAAATCATTCTTTCAGCTACTTGTAAATTTCGAGGACATTTCTGCATACATGATAATATTGTCTATTAAGAAAGATAGTTTTACTTCTTTTTTCCTAGCATGTATGCTTTTTTCCCCCTTTTTCTTAGTGCACTTGTTAAGACCTCCAGTACAATCTTCAATTTCAATGGTGAGAGCAACATCCTTGGTTGTTCGCAATCTTCTGTAGAAAATGTTCATGCTTTTATTCCTAAGTAAAATTTTAGCTCTGAAATTTTATAAATGTCTATTTTCAATGTTTTCAAGTTGAAAATTTTTGATTTGCTAAGAGTCTTTATTATGAGTGAATGTTGAATTTTGTCAAATGTTTTCTTCTGCATTATGGGGACAATCTTGTATTTTTTTTTTCTTTTATCTGCTAATATATTAAAGTATGTTGAATGGTTTTCAAATGTTAAACTTTACATTCCTGGGACAGATCCCACTTGCTTTAACTATGTTATCATTTCAATATATATTTTTTAAATTTGATGCTAAGAATAGGAAAAATATTTTTGCATCTATGATCATAAGGGGTATTAGACTGTGGATTTCTTTCTTTTTGATGCCATTGTCTGGTTTTGATATTGTAATGCTGGCTATACAAAATGATTTGTTAAGTGTTTCCCCCTTCTGAATTTCAGCATGAGTTTTGTAGAACTGGTATTTGCTTTCATTAAATGCTTGGTCAAAATTAGCAGTGAACTTACCTGAACCTAAAATTATCATTAATTAAAAATTGATTGATTCTATTGAGAGATAGGTACTCTATTTCTTTTGTCTCAGTTTTGGTAAGTTGCATTCTTGAACAAATCTGTTTATTCCATCTAAGATAATAAACTGGCATAAAGTTGCTCATGATAATCCCTTAGTGATAGCCCCCTTTCATTGTTGATATTGAGAATTTATGTCTCCTCTGTCTTTTGCTTTGCCTTGATAACAGTATATTTTCCCATTTTTTGGACCTTTATATAAAATCTGCATTTGGTTTAATTGAGTTTTTAAAATTGTTTTCCATAGGGTGGCCGGTTAGCTCAGTTGGTTAGAGCGTGGTGCTGATAAAATTGTTTTCCATATTTCATTTTGCCACTTTCTGATTTTAATCTCTACATTATATTTATCACTTCCTCCCTATATTACTTCGGACTGAATTCACTCTTCTTTTCCAATTCCTTTTTTCTCCTCCCCCTCCTTGCCCTTTCCCTCTCTTCCTTTTCCTCCTCCTTCTTCATGGCATAAGATGGAAGTTTAGATTATTGATTTTCTCTTTTTTAACAATAGTGTTCAAAGATAAATTTCCCTCAAATCTCTACTTCATTAATATCACACAAATTTTGATATATTTTCTTGCCATCTTTATTCAGTTCAAAATATTTTCTACTTCCTGTTGTAATTTCCTCTCTTATCTGTGAGTTGTATAGAAGTGGGCATTATAGTTTCTCCAATACTCAGCAATTTTTCATTCTTTCTGTTTATTAATTTCCAGTTTAATTCCAATTGTCAGTTAATACATTCTGAATGACTTCTACTGTTATGAATGTATTGAGATTTGTTTTATGGGTCATCATGTGGTCTATCTCCATAATGCTCCATGTGCAGTTAAAAGAATGTCCATTTTTTAAGTGTGGAATGTTCTATAAAATATATTAGAAAAACTTGGTTGATAACCTTTATATAAATCTCCCCCAACCCTAAAGATTTTCTCTGTACTTTTTCTATTAATTACTAAGTCGTGAGCGTTGGAAACTCTTATTGTAGACTTGCCTGTTTTTGCTTTCAGTTCTGCCCATTTTTACTTCATGTATTTTGGAGCTATGTAGTTAAGCATATAACCAGATAGAACTGTTTTTCTTCTTGATAAATTGATTTCCTCATCATTTTGAAGTGTTTCTTTTCATCCTTGGAAATATTCTTTGCCATGAAGTCCACTTATTCTGAAATTAATACAGCTACTGCTGCTTTATAATGATTAGTGTGGAAAATAAATATATAAATTAGATATATAAATATATTATAATGATTACCTTACTTTAAAATTTCTACTTTCTTTACAATGATTGATATCTTTGTCTTTAAACCTCTGCTTTAACCAAACTACAGAGAGAGCCCAAATGTCCATCAACTGATAAAGAAGATGTGATATATATACATACATCATATATATATGCACACACACACACACACAAGAATATTAATAAGGCATCAAAAAAATGAAATCTTGCCACTTGCAACAATGTGGATGGAGCTAGAGTATATTTGCTAAGTGAATTAAGTCAGTCAGAGAAAGACAAATATCATATGATCTCACTCATATGTGGAATTTAAGAAAGAAAACAGATAACATATGCGAAAGGGGAAAAGTAAAAAAAGGAGAGAGGGAAACAAACCATAAGAGCCTCTTAACAATAGAGAACAAACTGAGGGTTGATGGAGGGAAGTGGGTGGGGGATGGGCTAGATGGGTGGTAACTATTAAGGAGGGCACTTGTTGTGATGAGCACTGTGTATTGTATGTAGGTAATGAATCACTGAATTCTACTCCAGAAACCAATATTGCACTGTATGTTAACTAACTAAAATTAAAAAAAAAAAAAGGGGATGCCTGGGTGGCTCAGTCGTTAAGTGTCTGCCTTCGGCTTGGGTCATGATCCCAGGACCCTGGGATCAAGTCCCGCATTGGGCTCCCTGCTCTGCAGGAAGCCTGCTTCTCCCTCTCCCACTCCCCCTGCTTGTGTTCCCTCTCTCGCTGTCTCTCTCTCTGTCAAATAAATAAATAACATCTTTAGAAATAAATAAATAAATAAAATTAAAAAAAAAAAAAAACACAGCCACCAGATAACAAACATCCACATGAATGACTGACTCTAAGCAAGGCCAATAGAAGAGTTGCCTGGTAAACCCAGCCCAAACTGCTTGCCCACAGAATCATGTGTAAATAAATGTTTGTAATCTTAAGCCATAAAAACAAAACAAAACAACACAACAACAACAAAACCCTCTGCTTTAAGTTAGAATGATTAGATTATTTGTGTAATAAAATTTTTAATATGATTGGGTTAAATCAACCATATATTCCCATAGATCTTTTGCTTTTCATGTTTTTTCCTGTCTTTTAAAAATGAATTGTGTATGTTCTTGCATTCCATTTTATCTTATTTATTAGCTTATTAGCTATACGACTTTGACTCATATTTTTAATAATTGTTATCACATTTTGGTTTCTCTAAGAAGCAGCCTCTGAGACAGAATTTAAAGTTTATTAGGGAGTACCTGTAAGATTAACACCTGTGATGGAGGAAGAAGGATGGGGCAGAGAAAGAAGCCAGATGTGATATAATAGACTTGATAACTTCCCCTGACCCCACAGAGAGTTATGGAACTGAAATAGTCCATCAGAATTGTCCTGTTTTGAGCTGAAATTCCCAGAAGTTTATAACTACACTGTGGTCAGCCATGCTAGACTATTTTACATATGCCACGAGGTCAATAATAAGGTTCTGTTTTGTTTTGTCTTCATTTTGGATAGTTTATTTTACTGTGTATTTTAGTTCACTGATATTTCCTTCTGCAATGACTAATCTACTTATAAGTCTACCAACTGAATCTTGCATTTTTAGATATTATATTTTTCATCTCTAGAAGTTCTTTTCAGTTCTTTTTTCCATGTGTTCTTTTCGCCCCTCACTCTGCTCCCAAAATATCTTTAAACATATTGAGCATACTTAAAACATATTCTTTAGCACTCTAGTCTGCTAATTTTATCATCTCTATTATTTCTGGGAGTTTTTATTGACTAAATCTGTATCCAAATGTGCTTAATATTTTTTTTATTGGATGTATGATATTTTGATCATTACATTTTGGGGTGTTGGGTTTTGTTTTCTTCCTTTAAAGAGTTTTGGGAGTTTAGATTTTGTTTTCTTTCTTACAAAGTTTTGAAGTTTACTTTTGTAGGTAATTAAGTTACTTGCAAATCAGGTTGATCTTTTGGAGGCTTATTTTTAAGCTTTTCCAGAGCAGATCTACAGCAGCCTTTATTCAGGAATAAATTAGCCTTAATAATAAGGATTGACCCTTCTTGGGGTTCTACTGATTGCTCTTTGAAAATTGTTCAAAGTGGTCTCCATACTAGCTGGACTTCAAACTTTTCCCAACTCTGCTGAAGACTGGGAATTGTTCATATTTATGAGTCCTGTCATCCCCTTTCCTTTATGAGGCTTTACCCATATATGAGGTATTCAGCTAAAGAGTCAATGGGACCCCTATTGTGATGTCTGGAGCTTTCTCCTCAAGGTGCCCTCTTTTCAGTGCTCTGCCCAGCAAATTCTGCCTGTAGCAGTTTTCCTGAACCTTGATCTCTATCCCCCTCAACTCAGCAAAGCATTGGCTCTGTCTTAGCTCCTTATCCCTGCATGATGATTCAGAAATTGTCTCTGAGCAGAAATCTGGAGCAATCACAAGGTTTGCCATGTTTGTTTCCCTTCTCCCAAGAATCAGTCCTACACTGCTTATTGTTCAATATGTGGCAACAAGTTTTATTATGTTTTGTCATATTTATTTTATTGTTTAAGGAGGGAAAACCTGGACCCCCCCAGGTCTAGGAGTAGAAGTGTTTACTAATTATTCTTTTTTCTTCCTGTTACCTCCTAAAAGAGGCATGCAATGTATCCCTCAGAGCACTATAGTGGGTTATTGGATTTCTTTTCTTTTTTTTCTTCCTTCTTTCCTTTTTCTTTCTTTCTTTCTTTCTTTCTTTCTTTTTCTTTTTCTTTCTCTCTCTTTCTTTTCTTTCTCTCTTTCTTTCTCTCTTTCTCTCTTTCTTTCTCTTTCTTTCTCTCTTTCTTTTTTTCTCTTTCTTTCTCTTCTCTTCTCTTCTCTTCTCTTCTCTTCTCTCTCTTCTTCTCTTTTCTTTTCTTTTCTTTCCTCAGAACCCTGAGATCAAGACCTGAGCTGAGATCAAGAGTCAGATGCTTAACCAGCTGAACCAATAGGCACCCCTATTTGGTTTCCTTTTATTCCACACATCTACATGTCTCCTTTCCCCAGTCACTAATATCTTCTTTCTTAATTTCAGTGATCAACTGCCCTACTGCTAGCCTAGGTCTTCATTAAGGTTTTTATCTCGGTTAGTTATTGTGGCATAATAAACCACCCTAAAATTCAGTGGCTTAAAAAGTGGCTTTTATAATTCTATAGGTTGACTAGGCTCGGCTAGAGAATTCTGTTCCAGATGATATCAGAAGTAGCCTCAGTAATCTGGAATTCCAAGTCTGCCTACATATGGGGATGTCTTGAAGGCTGAGCTAAGCAGAGATTCTGGTATTGAGTCTCTCTCTCCTTCTTGCCCATAGTTCCATATGGTCTCTCCAGCTGCGACTAATTATTTGAGACTCATGACTCCTAAAAGTGAAAAGAAGAATCTGACAGCCTTTCTTAAGGCTTAATCACAGAACTGGCAAAGTTCGCTTCCACCACGTTCAATTATTAAAGCCATCAGAGATATCAAGAATTACTATAGAGCTTCAATAATTAAAGCACTACACTATCAATGCAAAGGAGGAAAAATAAAGCAAATAAGCAGACCCCACTGCTGAAAAATCAACCATTTATTTTGGAATAATTTCAAATATAAGAAGAATTTGCAAAGATAATACAGAAAGTTTCCATATACCTTCACTTAGTTTCCTTTAATGTTAACACCTTACATTACTGTGTTACATTTGTCAAAACTAAGAAGCTAACATTGGTGCACTACTATTAACTAAACTCCAGATTTTATTGAAGAATCACCAGTTTTTCCACTAATGCCTGTTTTCTGTCCCAAGATCTATTCAATGCCTAAAAACCCACTTCTATATGGTTATCTGATTGGGATAACATACAACGACAACCCATAGGGCATAGAATTGTCTTTCAAAAAGTGACATTGAACCAATGGATATTGTAGAGAAACATGAACCTTGACCTTCCTTTATGCCTTATACAAAAGTTAATGTGAAATGGATCATATTGTTAAGTTTGACGTTAAATTATAAAGCTCTTAGAATAAAACATAGGATACTTTCTTCATAACCTTGGAGTGGGCAAAAGTATCTTAAACAGGGCACAAAAACATCAGACATAAAACCAAAAGATAAATAAATTGGATTTTATCAAATTAATAACTTCTGCTAAATAACAGGCAGCATTAAGAGATTGGAAATGCAAATCTCTCACTGAGAAATGATAATTCAATACATAGATGAAACAAATGACTCATATCCTAACTCTATAAAGGAGTCCTAAAAATTATCCAAATCCATAAGATATAGATCAAAATGGAAAGTAAGAGGGCAAAAGATTTGAACATATATATCATAAAGGGGATATCTAAATGGCCAGACTATGAAACATCAATACTCACCATTAAAATGCAAATTAAAACTATAACATACCACTACACATCCACACAAATGACTTAAACCAAAATGAAACCAGTGGTGGTGAGAATGTGAA
Source organism: Phoca vitulina (assembly GCF_004348235.1). Classification (NCBI taxonomy): domain Eukaryota; kingdom Metazoa; phylum Chordata; class Mammalia; order Carnivora; family Phocidae; genus Phoca; species Phoca vitulina. The sequence goes on from NW_022589746.1 coordinate 9,045,652, forward strand.
GCAATTAGAATGGTAATATATTGCTGGTAGAACCATGATATGATAGAATAACTTTGAAAATTTATTTAGCAGAATCTATTAAAAACTGAACAAACTTCTTCCTTATGACCCATCAATTCTACTTCTATACATATTCTTAAGGGCAATGAGTGCATAACTTCATGAAAGGACAAGCTTTCATGCTTTATAGATAATAGCAGTTTTGTTCATAATATCCCCAAATTGGAAAAATTAAAACAAATGTCCACCAATGGTAGAACGAATTTTTTAAATGTCATATATCCATACAATGAAATACATTTGGCAATAAAAAGGAACAAATCATTCATACCCAAGAACATGGATCTATCTCAGAAAACATTATATTGAGCAAAAAACTTCAGAACAAATGTAAATGCTACATAAGTGTGATATCAACAAGATGGGGGCTTAGGAGGTCCCAAAGCTTGTCTTCTCAACAAAGACAATAAATAAACAACTGCAAAATGAGGAAAATAGCTCTAGGAAATCTCTGGACTCCAGTGAAGAAGCAGCAAAAACTCGTGGAAATGAAAATCCAAGGATGGTTGCATGGAAAATATAGGAAGCATTTTACCCGCAACACCCTATCCCCTGGTCCAGAGAAGCTTGGGGCCAAGAGAGATCCCCTCAGAGGTACTTCACTCCAAAGGGAAACGGAGAGTAGGAGAAACCCTAACAATTCTCACCACCACAGACTTTTGTAAACTTTGCTACTGAGGACCCCCACAGTCTTTACAAATATTGAACCCAGCTGATAGAGCTGCCTGGAGTCCCTGCCACTGTGTCTCTTTCCTAGGGCTGGAGATATCACTGGGGTGAGACTGACCTCCAGGACCCCATTAATTGCTGTGCCCTGCTCTCCGGGATCAGGATGCCATAGAACCTCATGATCTACAGGACTAGAACTACCCCTGCTCTGCAACTCACTCTCTGTGTCCTAAGTTGGGGTTCAGATCTGCCATAACCACACCTGAGCTACTGCTGTTCTGTGATTTTGTCCTAGGCCCACAGTCAGGACTTTCACCCACCATCCCCACGGCATGCTGCTACTGCACCTGTCTCTGGGCCCAAGCCACTGCTGCACCCTGTCAACCTAGGGTCCATACCACTGCTCTCCCTCAAAACTCCCAGAACCTGAGTCACTGTGGCAAACCCAAGAGACTCAAATCATGGTTCCGTGGGAGAGCTATACCACCCATACCTCAAATACCAGCACCACCACCACAGCAACTGTACCAATGCCCAAGACCCAAGTGCTACAATAGTTCCTGATGCACCTGATCCCAGAACCATAGCTCAACTGCTGCTCTAAGTGCCAACATACCAAAACTGGTGCCAAAGGGGATCTCCTTGGCTACAACTTCTTCCCACAGGCAAAAAGAGAGAACAAGAAGACCCCAGCCACCTTTGCCTCCAAGGACCCTAATAGCCCTGTTCACCAGTGCCACACACAGGACCTCTGCAGTCTTGGCCACAGAAGACCCCCAGAATTTTCACTGATGTTGCCCTCAGGTGATGGAGTTACATGGAGAGTACCATCACTATGCCCTTCTAGGAACCAGAGATGGTGCACCCCACCCAGCCAATATCCTTACAGCCACCCTTAAGGTAAAATCTTTCCCCACAAAAGCCAGTATAAAAAGGCTGGAAGATATGACTGCTTCCTCAAATGTGTGGACATCAACACAAAGCCATCAGAAACACACACAAAAAAGCAACATGACACCACCTAATGAAATAATAATTTTCCAGTAACTGACCCCAAAGAAATGAAGACCAATGAGTTACCTGAAAAAGAATTCAAAAAATCATTTTAAGGAAGGTCATGAGATTCAACAGAACACAGACAGACAAGTCAATGAACTCAGGAAAACAAAGCATAAAAAAATGAGAAGTACAACATGGATAGAAATTATAAATAAGAAGCAAATAAAAATTCTGGATCTGGAGAATACAATGAATGAAATGAAAAATGCAATAGAGAGCTTCAACACTGGGCTCAATCAAACAGAAGAAATAATCTGCAAACCTGAAGACAGATCTCTTCATATTATCCAGGTGAAGGAAAGAGAAGAAAAAAGAATTAAAAAAGTGAAGAAAGCTTATGCAAATTATGGGATTCATTAAGCAAAACAATATTTGCATTATGGAGTCTTAGAAGGAAGAGAGAAAAAGGGACAGGAAATTTGTTTAAAGAAATAATGGTTGAAAACTTCCCAAATCTAGGGAGAGATATGGCCATCCAGCTACCTGAAGTTCAAAGATCCCCAAGCATATTCAACCCTAAAAGATCTTCACCAAGACATGTTATAATCAAACTCTCAAAATCAAAGAAAATAGAATTTTGAAAGCAGCAAGAGAAAAAAGACTCATCACATACTAGGGCATCCTACTAATGCAATCAACACATGTAAGTACATGAAAATGTGCTTCACATCATTAATCATCAGGAAAGTGCAGATCAAAATCACAATGAGTTATCACCTCACACTTGTCAGAATGGCTGTCATCAAAAACACAAGAGATAACAAGTGTTGGTGAGAATGTGGAAAAAAGAAAATTCTCGTAAACTGTTGGTGGGAATGTAAATTGGTGCAGACACTATGGAAAATAGTATGGAGGTTCCTCAAAAAGTTAACAGTAGAACTACCATATGATCCAGCAATCCCACTTCTGGGTAGATATCCAATGGAAGTGACATCATTTCAAATCATATCTGCACTCCCCTGTTCACTGCAGCATTGTTCACAATAGCCAAGATATGGAAACAACCTAAATGTCTTTCAGTGGATGAATGAATAAAGAAAATGTGATATATATCTGTAGATATTTAGATATACATTATTATTTGGTCATAAAAAAGAAGGAAACCCTGTCATTTGCAAGGCCAATTTCATAGAAACAGAGAAAAGAATGGTGGTTGCCAGGGGCTGGGGCAAAGGGCAATGGGGAGCTACAAGGGTACAAACTTACAGTTTTGAGAAGAATAAGTTCTGAGCATGGTGACCTAGTTAATAATATGGTTCTATCTACTTGAATATCACTGAGAGTACATCTCAAGTGTTCTCACCACAAACACACAAAAAGTTAACTCTGTGAGGTGATGGGTATGTTAATTATCTTGATCTTCGTAATTATTCCACAATGTATATGTATAAAAATCATCATGTTGTACATTTTAAATATCTACAGTTATTATTGTCAATTATTCCTCAATAAAGTTGGGGGGGAGTACATTCTGCATGATTCCATTAATAAAGTTAACAGAAAAATCTGATCGGTAGAGATGGAATTCGTGATTAAAATCCACCAACTCATCCAGATCTTCCAAGATTGTTCCTAATTTTTGTACTAAAGTCTCACATCCAAAGAAACTCTCACTTCGTGGCAGACCAGGGCAGATGGTCAATCTGGGTGATAAACTCTGGGAAATCATATTAGTTACCTATCACTGTATAACAAATTATCTCAGAATTTCATGCTTAAAACAACAATGAACACTTATCTCACATGGTTATATGGGTCATAAATTGTGGAGCACTTTAGCAGGGTGGTTTTAACTTGGGGTCTCTCATGAGGTTGCAGCCATGCTATCAAGCAAGGCTGTAGTCATCTGAGGCTTGACTAGGGCTAGGGGATGTGTTTCCAAGAATGTTCACTCAGGTGGCTATCACTTTGGTGACCTCAGTTCCTTATCATGTGGACCTCTCTAGAGAACTGTTTGGATTTCCATGTGATCTGGCAGCTGGCTTCCCCAGAATGCATAATCCAGGAAAAACAAGAAAGAAGACCTAATGTCTTTTATGGACCTAGTCTCAAAGACAGCACACCATTTTATCTGCAATAAAATAATAATAATAATAATAATAAAACCTTCTTTTTGTGCAAGAGGACTAGACAAGGATAAGGATACCAGAGGCAGGGTTCACTGGAAAACATCTCGAGGCTGGCTGTCATCGGACCACTGACTGGGAAAGAACATGAAGGAATCTCCTGGAGTGCTGGAAATGTTTTGTATCTACATCTGGGTGGTGGTTACATGAATGTATTTAGATGAGAAAATCCATCAAGCTGTGCACTTAGGATTTGTGTACTTTATTCTATGTATGATATGCCACAATCTAAAAAATAGAGATAGAGAAAGAAAAAAAAGTGGAGCTATGTAAAAATGTACATATCTGCACATCTTGCTCTGCTGCTTAAAATCTTTGAATGACTTCATAATTACATAGAAATGGAGACCAAATCCTTACCATTGGCGGTAAAGCCACAATTAGGACTTCATCTCTTCTGACATGATTTTACTTTCCTCATCCAGCCCTTACTTCATTCTGCTGTTTACTTTTATGAACTATATCCTTTCTAAGTCTAGACTCTGAAATACTGTTCCTTCTGTCTGAAAAATTATTTTCTACTTCTTGTTCTTCCTTTTGGTCCTAGTTTAAAACTGTTGCATCAAATGAATTAGGAACTTAACTACTCATTTAGAGAATTGGTAATTATAGGGGAAAAAATAGGCATTTGTGATGCTTTGTCAGTAAAAATTGTGTTTCAAGTTTACCAAATATCCCCAATTGATATTGGAAAGGACTTCTTCAAAAATTAGCAGCTAACAAAAACTACTGAGTAATAGAAAACCACATTTTGCAACTGTAATGGTATAATTGGTAATTGCATAAAATCATTGGACACTACAACTGTATCAGTACCTGGACATTTGGCACAGGAGTTGAGTATTATCCCAGTTTACTTGCTAGGTTTGGATATATTTATAACCTCTTATTGAAGACATTTTGCCAGTTTTCTGTTAACCTGGAAATCAAGCTTAAAATAACTGATAATGAAAAAAACTACATTATGCATTATATACCTTTTGAAATGATACAATAAAAAGTACATATAATTATCTATGGAGTGAATCTTATTCATTCTGTAGACTTAATTTTAAATTTACATAAAATACAGGGTATAGGAAAACAAATTAAATATATGAAAAGGAAATGATTTAGACCTATCCAGAAGGTAGAATATTGCCCATGCCAATGTCACATGCATGCACACACATGAAGGGGGTGATATTATAGATTAAAACAGATCACTGCAATGCATGGCTTTGACTTTAGTCTGCATTTAAAAAAAAGAAAACAAAAAACCTTTAACCATTTAAAAAAACAATTTGAGAAAACTGAATATGACTGGGAATTATATGATATTAGGGAAATACTGGTACTTTCTTAGTTTTAATAATGACTTTTAAGATTATGTAGGAAACATGCTGATATTTTAGAGATATCTACTAAACTAAATAAAATAAAATAGTATATAAGTATTTGACTTTCAAAAACTCAGCAAAGGATGACATAAATATAGCAGAGTATAAACAATTTTTATAGCTAATGGAAACATTCAAAAATCACTTTATTGGATATATTCCTCTGTCCTCCACCTGAGTTGACTGAGTAAGAACCTATGAATACACAGTCACAATATTTTTTATAGCATTTGTCACAATTACAATTATTCATTTACTTAATTGTACTCAATGCTAGGCTGTAACCATTTTAAAGTAAGGACGATGCTATCTTATTCAACATTGTTTGTAAATACTCAATAAATATTTGTTAAATGAAAAAATGAAGCACACGGATGATTCCCAATTCTTTGATCATTTGTTTCTTAATTTTTTCATATTTTTTTCCTTTATGTTAGACAACCTACTCTCCTAATCTCAATTCTATCAGCTGAAATTATGTAAATCTCCACTCAAACACTACTGCTTCTGTGAAGTTTTCTCTTATTTTGCCAATCAAAATAATTTCTTCATCCTCTGCATGATTATTAGTCCATCATAACAAAACTAACATGCATAATTTCTATGTAACTAGCTGTTTATTTGTGTGTATTATACTGTATTTACATAACAACAAGGACTATGCATTTCAGTCTGTCTTTTTCTCTTAAACACTTTTTAGTTTGTAGGGATACAATAAATACCCTTTAAATTGGGTTGATATCAATATGTGCACTGTGTACCTTTTATTGTATTATTACTTTTTTAAGTTCTGGTATTCTTTTGTGACAAAATATTGAGGGTCTTTTCCCAGGTGTTTTGCACTTTCATAAGTATTCAATAATGTTAACTAACACAATAGGATTAATAACTTCCTTAGACAAATTCAATCTTTCATACTGATGCTCAGAACCAGGCTGGATCTGTGCCAGAGTCTAAGCCCACAGAGTACAGAAGCAGGGAAGCCAACAACAAGAAATTGAAAGAGAACTTTAAAGCATGGGACTTCATCTGCCACAGAGAACTCAACTGGATGTGTTATCCTAAAGATAATAGTAAATACTGGGATAACCCATTGGATGTGTTATCCCAAAGACAATAGTAAGAGATTGGGAAATTTTTGAGCCAAGGAATTCAAAAGCACATGAGATGAAAGGAAAACCTATAGAAATTGAAAGGCAATCACAGGCCAATACCCAACATGCACAGAGTTGGCAGCTAAGGGAAGGCTCTTCTATTTACCATCTCTGTGTTAATGCCTGGTAATCTGTATAATAGTGATCATGTGTGTGAGTGCACAAACATTAACACGTATTCTCCAGCTTTCCCCTGACTGCTCTCACCTACTCCTGCCTCCTACCCACCTCTAGAACAGGACATGGAGAAGAGAAGAGGGGTAAAAAAAAAAACCAAAACCTCTCAACTGGCTTTTCACAAAACAAGTGTCTAAAGGAAGGCAAAGCACACTCCCCTTGGTCTCTGCCTGCTGGGGGGCATGGCCCTTCTATCACACCTCGTTGTGAGGGGCCATCAGGCTGGGATTCACATCTGAGTGACCAGGGGAGGCCAGGGAAGCATGACTCGGAAGGTTTTTCAAGGAAGTGAATTATCCTTAAGTCAGTGCTTTACTAACAGGGGAGAGTCAACTGCTCCATTCTTATTCCTAAAATAGCCTTGCTTTTATCTTAAAATGAATAGAAACCTTTTCATTCTATAAGTATGGAAGCACCTGCATAATATACCTTTGTGCTTCTGGTTAGATATCACTATTCTATTATTTGGTTTCCCCAGGAGCATCTGATTTCTTGGTTTCTTTTTCTTGTCTTTTGTGTATCCTTAAAAACATACTTTCCTTACACTGTATTTTATACAATACCCCATTCAATGTTTTGGAAAAAAATGTGATGCACCACAATACTTATTAAGTAGTTTATAACATGATTGGTCTGGAAAGTGGAGACCAAGAAAGAAACTCGGAACCAAGCCTAAGCCACAGCTTTACACAGAATAGCTGCTTTACAAATGTTAACTCATATTGGAATGAGAATTTAACCAAAATGAAGACGCTGCACAACACTAATACCTTTCTTTGGATTATCCATGTTGCCCTCACTACAGAATTCACAATTATTTGGAATCCAAAAGTTTTTATGAATGTTAAATTAACTGGATGACTGATCATCTACAAATTATTTTTTTTTATTTTAAAGATTTTATTTTTTAAGAATAATTTCTATACCCAACATGGGGCTTGAATTCACAACCCCAAGATCAAGAATCACACCCTCTACAACTGAGCCAGCCAGGGGCCCCTGATCATAAGCAAATTAAAATATTAGAAGTACTTACACGCTATGACAAATCTAATTTTGTATTTAAAAGTCATGATGATAAGAACAAGATCCACAATGAATTTTATACCACTAAGATCTTAAGGAAATACTACTTTTTAGATAATATTTTCCCCTTTAAATTTCATTCTTTACTCAAAGCCGTATTAGATTGTAGTTTGGAATTTACCATGCTCTTTAAGTACAGATTTAAGCTAATCTCTTTATTGATTTGAAACAATTTTAATGAAATCTGATTGGTATATAACATTATATTAGTTTAGGTGTACAATGTAATGATTCCGTATATGTATAAATTGTGAAATGATCACCACAGTAACATCCATTCCCACACATAATTACAGATTTCTTTTTATTGTGATAAGAACTTTTAAAATCTACTCTTAGTGACTTTCAAATATACAATACAGTTATAAAACATAATCCAGTTAATGTATATTAACTATATAGTCACCATGCTGTACATTACATCCCCAGGACCTATTTACTTTACAACTGGAAGTTGGTACCTTTGATATTTTTCTTACTACTGATTATTAATTATGGTCAAATCTAACATGTACTTAGTATTTTGTGGTCATAAGGAGCTTTTACATTTTTTTTATTTGCATTTTAGGAAATCTCTTTAAGGACAATATCATTATTATTATATTCTTCTATTTTATTGGAGTTAAGTAATTAAGAAACTTGCCCAAGAATCTGGTCTGGCTGGTAAATATCAAAATCTTCATGCTCTGAAGTCCTTCTGATTGACATTATAGCATGCCTAACTCTTGGCACCAACTTACAAAGACACATCTTCACAAGCCCCCAAAATTGTAGGTTCCAAAGAATCTAATCATCATTTCAATATTCAAAAGAAACATATTATCACTTCTATACTTGATTCCCCTTCCTCAAACACGAAAACTGTACACAGCAAGAAGTTAGAGCCGAATTATTCAAACTTTGTGAGAAATTTAACCAATCTGACTTGCTAAAGAAAGATCTGTTCAGGTTATTTAAGCAGGTGAAAAAAAAAAAAATGATCTTCTGTCTGGTATCCTAAAAATATGTTCTGAGAATATTGTAGAGACACAAATGCTTAGCTATCTTCTGGTGTCAAAATAAATTTGCTCTTGATTTCTAGTGGAAACTTGGAAGGGAAATACAGAATTTTAGGAAACAAGGCCCTGAATCAGTATGTAGTTCAGATCCATAGTGTACCAGGGAGGGGCTGAGTCCAGTCACTAGTAAGACAAAGAGCAATGAAAAGAGGAGAATTTTAATAGGCCCATGATTTGACAACATGCCATATTTTGAGTTCTTCCTTCTCATCAGGTGAAGTATAATTTCAATCCAACTTTATACAGGAATGATGGTGTTCAACTACCACCCATATTGCTCTAGAACAGTAAATTCTTCTTCTTCTTTTTTTTTTTTTAAGATTTTATTTATTTATTTGAGAGAGAGAGCATGAGTAGGAGGGAAGGGCACAGAGAGTAGTAGACTCCCTGCTGAGTGGGGAGCCCAATGTGGGGCTCGATCCCAGAACCCTGAGATCATGACCTGAGCCGAAGGCAGACGCTTAACCGACCGAGCCACTCAGGTGCCCCTAGAACACTAAATTCTTATAAACTACAGCATGTAAAAAAAAAAAAATCTGTTCCATTATTTCATCCTAAAAATTTGGCAAAATAAAAGCTTCTTTGTCAAAAACAATAAAGATTAAAAAGAGCATTGTTGGCCTTAAAAGCTCTAACTGCCACCTCTCTGCGCCTGAAATCATTGAAATGAGGGATACATGCTTTCCCTCTTCAGAGAACATCCTTAAATCCATGGCCTGAGAAATCACGAATTGAACCCAAAACGTTAGTTCTTGCTTATCAATCTTTACAGAACCATGCATTGCCCCTAAGAGGAAAAGGGTGTTTTAATTAAAAGAACTTTGCTTCTATGGTGGGCATTGACTGCTAGCAATTTTAAAAGTTTCTATGCAAAATCTGAACCGTGAATGAATCATCATTATCATAATATACCTGCATAAGATAAAAGAGCACCTTAAGCATAACTTCTGAGATTTTTATTGAATTACCCACTCATTGTATTTAAAGTTAGATGAAGCACAACTATGCCACTTTGGGATATAATACGTTCGCTTACAGCAAAGCCATGTTCTACCGGAAACAATCAGAGGAGTTGGATAAAATACACCATTTGCTTGAATACATTGCAGAGTTGCTAAAGAAACTAGCCTTTTGAGAGGCCAAGATCTTGGAGAAAAGGGAACCCCAGAAATGTGAACATTTCTGCTCAGGATATTTGCTGATATGTAGCATAGAGCCAGAGGCTGATAAACCACTCCTAGGAATGAAGCAAAGATGCAGCAGACCAAGGCAAGATTTGACAATCTCCTAAGGGGAAGGGAGGCAAAAATTGGAGTTTGCTGCTGGCCAGGCATTCACGATTCAATGAGCCAAAATCTTGAGAAGGAAGGTGAAGGGAAGTAATGCCAAACTCAGGGGCTCTCCCCCTAACACCCCACCCCAGTGAATTTTTAACCAGGAAAGAGCAAGATGCTAAAAACTAAACATAAAGCCACCAAAAAGCCGAGGGAAGTTGTCCGTAGCCTCAAGCTGATTAAGAGATGAAAATGAAGTCATACTAAATAGCAAGGGTCCTATAAAACAGCTGGTATCCCTGGAAATCTATACCCTACAATATGGGGCAAAGCAAAGGTAGAAAAATCCATGCTGAAATTGCACCCAATTTTGAGTTAAGAACCTGATTGGATTAAGGTGCTCCCAGTGATTCCTTTTTTTCCATATTCAACACTTCTTATATTTTCTCTATTTTTATATTTCCTATATTCAACATTTCCTTCTCAACTGGCTCCTTCCCCATCAGCCTTTCAACATGCTCAATTATTACCCATTGTGGGTGGGGCACACGGGGGGCAGAGGGACTTTTCTTATCTTCCCACTCTTATTTCCCACTACAGCACTATCTTTGCTCCATCTCCAATTCTCACATTGTACTTACTCCTGCACCCAAGGTAACCTTCCTTCCGTGCCTGCCACGCCACTAAAATTGTTCTTGTCAAAGACTCCAATAACTCCATAACCCTCCATGTTCCTCATAATGAACATTTTCCATCTTTGTCTCAGTAGCTTTCCATATCATTCCAATTAAAAGATTTACTACTCTTTGTGTTCTGTTCATTTTTTTTTTTTCCTTTTCTGCCTCTTCTTTCTAATCTCTATCAGGCATTCTTCTTTCTGTTCCTCAAACTGCTACTATAATTTCTTTTCTTTCCAATTTCTACATGTTTTGGGCTAACTCTTACACTTACACAGTTTCAGATGTCATTTATATAAGATGTTGACTCCTAAATGTAAGCCTCTAGCCCAAGATACACTCACCATTTCCAATTATACACATCCAACTAGTGTTTTGAATCCCCATTTGGACAATTTAAATGCCCTTCAAACACAGTATAACACAAATACCCCCTTGCAGTAAACTGCTATCCTTCAAATTTTACTATCTCAACCCAGTACCTTATATGTTGTCCCCAAAATATCTTATAAGACTGACCTGTTTCACCATCTCTAGTCTGACCTACTACCAATTTTTCCTTGGTTATGGTAGTTCCCTGCTAATCGTCTTGCACATCTACTCTTGGGATGTTCTAGTCCATTTTCCACCCTGAAATCCCAGGGATGTTTTATACATCATAGATCTAATCATGCCACCCCTCCATTTAATACTTTAATAAATAACTTTCCTTAGCATTAAGGACCAAATCTCGTCACTGTCAAGCCCTGTGGCATCATGGTGTGCAAGTCTTCTTCTCTTCGTTCCATTAAATTGCCCAAATTTCAGTTCCTTAAAAGAACCATGCTCCCTTCTTCCCCAGAATTTTTTGAAATGCCATTCTTTCCTCCCAGAATGCCTTGTCTGTTGAGCTAATTAACTCCTACTCATCTTTCCAGTCTTCACTCAAATGTCATTGCCGTAGGAAAGCTTTTCTGGACATCCTCTGGCCATATTATGCTTGTCACACATTTTCTGTATGTTTTCCTGAAGGAGAATATATTTTTGTATTTGATTATTTCCTACTCATCACACATCCAACACCTCAAACCCAATCAGATTGATAATTCCATGAAGATAAGAACCATGTCTGTTTTATTCCTACTGTATCCCCAGTATCACATTAGTTCCTGGCAAATTGTAGATAATAAATACATGTAAAATAAATGAACACAAATGAATGAATGAATAGATGCCTAAGAAGATACAACATATAAGTTCTTTGGGTATCCCCAGTTAGCTAGCGTATTAAGGTATAGTTGTTTGCGCTAGGCTTACTTGGATAGGCAACTTTCCTCTACAAACACTAAATCCTCTCCTACACTTGCTCCACTATGATAGCACAATGGAAACAGAGTAAAGATCCGCCATCATATTTTTATGGATTTAATTAGTAAGTCAGATTTCTCCCCTTCATATTCCCAATGCACATGCATGTATGCACACACACACACACACACACACACACACACACACATACACCCAGAGTCAACTTCTGGGAAAAAGAAAATTGCATTATTGTACTTAGGGTATAATTTTCCCAGAATGCTGCAATTTCAAATTAGTCTAGAACCAACAAATGAGTTAAAATATAGACTATTATTAGAAACTTACACTGACTCATTAACTGACTGTTCAGTTTCTGGAAAGAACTAATCCAAATTATTTTGTTGTTGTTGTTGTTGTATTTTCTCACAATTCTTCCTCTTTCTCCTCTCAAAACTAAAATGTGTTTAAAATTAAGATAAAATGTTGAAAATGATAGGTTTGAAATATAGCACTCTTAAAATCCTCAATTTCTAAGTACTTCAGTCTTCTGAAAGGTTCCTAAGAAAATGCTTGGCTGTCATTCAATCTTCAAGTGACGTTAAGATTCCAGAGCAACTTATTTAATATGCTTACTTTCATGCAGTGAAAAATGGGTAATGGAACAGAGAAAACAAAACAGAGAAAGTTATTTTAATATTTTACATTGTACCGAGTGCATTTACTACTGTCCCAAATTATTTGGTGCAAAATGTTGAATATGTAAATATTCTTCATATTTGGCCTGATAAAATCAATATTTCTTTACAAATAATTGGCAACTGATGAGTTTCTTAATACAGTTAATCAAATTATGTTCTGGAAAGAGGATATTCAGAAAATATATTAATAAAACTGCCATTATTATCTGTAAGGACACCTATATTTTAATATCATAATTGCTACAAATAGAATATAATTTTGTCTCAGAAAGAAAAATCTGAAAGTGTCATGATTTAAAAGTGAAATATGTTTTCAGAGAAAAATAAGTCTTTCATTGAAGTACTTAGAAAAGGGAAAGGTTTTGATGATACTGAAAGCATTTTGGATGATTTATTCACATATACAGACAGTCCTTTGGAGGCAATCTTTGGAAGATTCAGAAAACATGCATATTTGCTTCTTTCGGAGGCAGTTGGCTTTTGTACTCTCTGATATCTTAACAACAAAGAACTGCTATTCAAATGTATTAGTGGCAGAAGGACCTGCTATTTGACTTTTTCTAAAAATCTTATTTCCTAAAAAATTAATTTAGTATATTTCCTTTTGTCTTTAAGACCATAAACCCCAATATAAAACAGTCTTTATTCAGAGTAGGTATAGAATTGATGTTATTTGAATGCATATTGATATTCCCTCCAAATCAGTTTATTTTCTCATTATCCACACAGTTTTCTTGTAATCATTGCTCATTTGTCTTACAATAACATCCAGCACTCCCAGTAATATTAGTGCCTTTTGTATTTGGATTCTTCTGGTTATTCCATCTATAGTATAATTTTAGGGCTGTTTAATGTATGTGAAAGACATTAAGAGTGACATTTATGTAAATATTTATTAGTATATCCAAAGTGGGTCACCTAACTTAGGAGCTCAGAGTTTAAACACTTGTTTGCCAACGTAAAAGCTGCTTTCACATCTTTACCTAATTGTGTGGTTCCTTACCCAAACACTATCCTTAGGGAACTACAAAATCAGCGAAGTGTGTTTTTAGTGCCCCCAGCAACTGGTTTTGGAACTTCTGCCCTCTTTCAAGGATCCCAGTGCCTGTCTGTTAGATACTACCAATAACAACCTTCAAACTCTACTAAAATTTTTATTTATCCTACCGGATAACTGACAGCTTAAACTGTTCCACTTCTTAGGCCTAATTATGTTTTATTAGCATTAGCAATAGTAATAACCAATTTTTATTCATTGCTTCTTATGTGCTAGACAATCTAAGTCCTTTCCAAGTAATAATAGAAATGTGAGCACTTTCCATATTTTCTTTCTATATTTCCCCAGCATAAGCTTCATGGACTGCAAAACTGTCAGTAAAATATTTTCAACATTTTAAAGAGGTACAACATTATATCTCTTCTGAACCACTGCGTTATAGAGCTGGTCGAAAGTATGTTATATTCTCTATTAGACTATGACTGTAGTTGATGCAGTTTTTTAGAAAGCTCTAGTTCGGTACCAAAGACATGGATTTTATTTTTCCTCATAAAAAATGCTGAAGAGAAAAAAAATGGTTTTATGTTGACACACATTAAAAAAAAAGAGAGACAAGAAAACAAAGCAAGAGTGAAGCAAATAAAGAATAAGAAATAGACTAACGGGAAGCCAAATTTATCTTGGAAAATTAACTTGGATGTACCCCCCCACTCCACCTACTCTCTTGTCAAACCTTACAAAAATATCGGTGGTAATAAGAAAAAATATCAAAGATGTGACATAATCCTAGAGCTAAAATTGTGCTTCAGATATAACCTTATCTAGCCTAAATCGCATCCAGAGGCCCACAGAGGATCAGTGGCCATAGTCACAGGCTAATTGTAAGAGGAACAGAGAGTGAACACAGGTATTCTGAATGCCAGGCCAAGGTTACTTTTTGGCCACAGCCACTGTCTTCTTTTTAACATTGAGTTCTTTGTAGGCATTTTATAGTAAACTAATTATGATTCAGAGTATAATAATTTGACTTCTGACTCTATTGCGTGCTAACTATATGACCAAGACAATGGCATTTATGTTGGGAAACAAATTTGCTTCTCTATAAATGTTAAAGATACTGACTTCAGAAGATTGTTTTGCTGATTAAATAAGTCTGCAAACGGCTTTTATGGGGCTTTGCCATAAAAATAAGAGCTGATATTTATTGAGGACTTACTATGTGCTAGACCCTGTTCTAATTTATTGATATGTATTAAATTATTTTATCCCAGCATCAGTTTGAAGCATATACCTCACAAAACTGGAAAGGATTATGCTGGAAATTGAAGATGCCAGGTAATCTGCCCAGAGTCTACATATATTAACACAATATACATGGAAAGGATTATATATAACAATAATGTCATAAGAAAGAGCAACCTTATATCCACCTCTGAGCTTAATATAAAGAATATTACCAATAGCCTTAAAGACTCCATTGTGCTTTCCCTCATTGTGACCTTTTTCCTTATGTCCAGAGCTGATCACTAACCTGAATTTGAGGTAATCATTCTTTTGTTTTAACTCATGGTTTCCCACATCTGTGAGAAAAGGAGAATTGGGGGCACATAGATTGTTTCCATTTGTAATTTACCTTTTTTTAAGGTGACCTTTGATTTTTAAAAATTTTAATTTTAAGATAGACACATTAACCAAAAATTTCCATTACGGTCAATGCCATTTTGGCAACCTACAAATACAAACAAACATTACACATTAACACCATGACACTCTCATTACTGGTCCATGCATAATCACTCTAGTTTCTTACCTAGTTTTTGAATTTATTATGTGTTATATTATATTAATTATATTTTATCATTATGTGTGAAATAATCACCCATAACCAAAGCTGGGACCTGAACCATAGCCTATATCTACCCACCTTGCTTTCACTATATCATCAACTTTAAGTTTGATAACATTAAAATAGCAGTAATACACATTTTTGTCCACAAGTGGATAACCCTTACTATAAAACTACAGTTTCAAAGACCTTATTAAATCAGTAGTAGCTTTTTCTACTCCTTAGCCTCTGAGTGATAGTTTAACAAGGAGTATTTTAATGATCCTGTAAGTCAAAACGAAGCTCCATTCTAACTAAACTCCATTCTAATACATAGCACTTTCTAGAAATTTTTTCAGAAAACTTTTTACTTAAATGATTCCATGAGTCCCCACTTATGTAAACACACACACACACACACACACACACACACACACACACACTTTTACAACACTGCTCTTGGTGTTAAAAAATGACACTTTCAGAAACAAGTTTCATTTTATTTATGAGAATGATGTTGCTGTGAAAAAGATGACATTTGAAGAATTGCTGGAAAAGAATGATGCACTTAACCATAAAATTTAAGTCAAGGAATTTGACTCCAACATCCCAATTATCTGTGCAGAATGTTCCCATTGTACAATATCCAATATGCTTTGTTTGCTATGTTTCTTCCAACTTTGTTTCTTTCCCTGTTTATCCAAGATTTGGCAATAGAGCTTTTCAGCCCTTATTACATGAAGCTTATAATTTCTGGGACAAAGACTTGGAAAGCATTAGGAACCATACTAAATCACACAATAACTCTCCAGTCAGAAGTATTAAAACGTAGGTTATTGCAATCATGTTTAGCTTTTTATTTTGTCATTTAGGGTAAATAGTTCACATATTTCTCTAAGGTAAATTCATGTCTCAGAGGTCTTTTGGCCTAATGGTAAATCATTTTGTTCTGAAAGCTGTATTACCTTAGGTAAGAGTAGGAAAACAGATTGAAAACTTTCCAGTATTTCAATGAAATAACAGAAGCTCATGAGTCAAGCATGCCTATACATTTTATTTGGGATTGAGTCATGGGAAAAATATACCTTACAAGTGGAATTAATTCATTTAACAATGGATCTACTATATTCAGGAAAATATGTTAGGCACTAAAGTCCAGACTTATTAAACTTCAAATAATCTTAAATTCTAAGAATAAAGACTATCTGGAAAGCTCTTTGATATCTACTAAAAGTGTTTAGAAACATGATAAGTGGATCAATGTAACATTATATTGAGATGGAGGAGAGCAGCCTATGATGTACAGGGGCTGGTCTGCCATGCACAGGGAGGCCATGGTGGCCACACTTTCATGGAACATCAACATCAGACAAGGCCACTCTGTGACCATGAGGAATTGAGACAAAAAGGATGAGCATTCTGTAATTATAAACACTGTTCAAGCTACAAGAATGACTGAATATGCCTCTATCCTGGATACTATGAATGACTACTGCCTCTTTACCAACTACAACTTTGTCTTGGTCTACACCTCCCATCTTCTGGCTGAGATTGATTAAGACACCCAGTCGTAAAATTACACACACTTCATGACAACATCCAATCGAGAGCAAATATCCACATCTATAAACCCTTCCCCATATCTGCTGATACAAACCCAAATCCTATAAGTCATTTTCAACACCATTTTACTCTGTGTGCCTTCTCCCTCCCTGAAATGTGTAATAAAAACAACGTATTCAACCACAGGTTTGTTTTTGGAGCTAATTCTCTATTTCTTCAAATGTAAGACATAATAAATTGCAAGACATATTCTGATTTCATGGGGATTAAAGTATAAAAATTGTGCATCTTAGAATTGATGGAAAAATGCATTTTTACTACATTTACTTTCTAGATGTAGGTATGCATTTAGCATATACATTAAACCTAAAAAGTAAAGAAAATCTTTCATGTTTAAGGCAAGGCACTCCCTCACAGAGTTTCCTAAAATATTCTCTAAGGAAAATGAATCTATGCATCATATGAAGTAGAAGCTCGGTAATTTTTTTTTTTAACTTAAGAATACACGAATACAGGGATGCCTGGGTGGCTCAGTCAGTTAAGCGTCTGCCTTCAGCTCAGGTAATGATCCCAGAGTCCTGGGATTGAGTCCCACATCAGGGTCCTTGCTCAGCAGGGAGTCTGTTTCTCCCTCTGCCTGCCCCTCCCCCTGCTTGTGCTCTCCCTCTCTCTCTCTGACAAATAAATAAATAAATAATCTAAAAAAAAAATACACGAACACATAACAGATTTTTAAAAATATTTTGGATCAGAAATTGGTAAATTATGGCCCATGGACCAAATCTGGCCCCCTTTCTATTTTATAAATAAAGTTTAATTGAAATATAGGTGCATCTATTCATTTATATATATTTTCAGTGGCAAAGTTTGTTAATTGTTACAGATCTGGTGGCCAGTTAAACTTGAAATATTTACTGTCTGAATCTTTAGAGAAAAAGTTTGCTGAACAACCATCTTCTAGAGTGAAATTTAAGCAATTACCTAAAATTAGGATTGAATATATTCCAGGTTCATAACACTTATGAAATACATTACCACTTACATGTAAACCACACTGATAATGTAATAAACAAAATACTGTGATCCAATCTCCTCATCTATAAAATCAGCATTATACTCATAGCACCTACTTTACATAGTTATTGTGAGGATTGTGTGTATTAATATATCTGAAGTGCTTGGACCAGTACTAGCATATAAGAACTGCTAACATAAGTGTTTTCTGATTTTTAGTTGTTTACAACCCTGTTTACAGTACTGTTTACAACAGTAGCAGCCCTTACCTTTAAACATTAAAGCTCATTTCTGGAAAATAAAAAACACTGATAAGCACAAAAATAGCCAAATGAAGGCAAGCTGATTTGTATCCTATCATTGGCCAAAAATCATCCAAAAATGGGGAAGAAAAAGGAGAGAGAGAGAAAGAGAAAGGAAAAAATAGCATTACATGAAAAGTAATGCAATGATTTTATTGAAAACTAGGAAACAATTAATAAAACTGATTAGAAACAACAACATACATGATAGCTTTTCTGGAGTGAATGTTCCACCATTGGATTATGAACAGATGTGAATATAATAGAGTTTTGAAACACCCACGTGCTAATTAAATAGGATAAACCTAAACATCCAGCCACACACCCGTCTTCTGCAGAAATACCAGTGTGGTAATTAGTCTGTCCTCAGACTGGGAGTTAATTTCTGTGTCTTCCATTCTTACTTCACAGTGTTCCTTGGAGGAGAAAACCCTCAAGTTGAGGCAAGCCAATTGAGCAAATTAAGGAAAATGTAGGGTAACTTCCTGTGAAATTTTATTATATCTATATAATATAATCTATCTATCTATCTATCTATCTATCTATCTATCTATCTATCTATCGATCTATCTATCTATCTATCTATCTATAGCTCCAGGTAGATTTTCTTGGAAATTCATGGGACTAAAGAGTCACACTACAACCAATGAATGTTTGTTTTCAAAGATGACATTTTTACACATTAAAGATTTGCTTCAGCATTTCTGTTTACCAGATATCGTTTTCTATTATTGAAGAGTGATTATTGGAAGGTGATATGTGATATTGGGAATTTAGTAGATTTCCTATTTCTAAAGACAAATATAATTTTTCCAGATCCAAGAAGAAAGTCTTGAAATAAACTAAGTGTCATCTTTCTCTACTTCATTTAACAGGAAGGTATATGAAACATGTGGCCAAACAAAGGTTTGGAGCCAAGAAATCAGATGAGCAAAAAAACGCAGTGATTCACAAGCAGGTTTCTGCATGCAATGAATCAACCAAGCATTCAAAGTGCAATGCTTCCTCTCTCCCCTTGTCATAGTTTCAAAGAGCTTTGACTCAAATATTTGACCCATAGAAATTTCTACATGTTCTTTTTATCACTAAGTGACACCAGCTCTGCATTTAGATTCACAATATCTAATAGTTCTGTTAGATTAATACAGTTATTGCCGTTTTCAGGTTTGACTTCATTGTGGTCATATGATTAAGCCTTTAGAAAGCTACAAATTAAGCTGAGAACACTGCCAATAATTTAATTCTCTCCACTAGGTTGAATCAAAGTTTGGGAGAAAAGACATAATAAATGACAAGTAACAAAGGGCTTGTCGCTTTTATTGCTATGTGGATTTTAGTCTGGAGAAGACCATAAGGATTTCTGAAAAACAGTTCTGTGGAGTAGAATAAATTCAGTAAAATATGTTCACTTGCATATTATAGAGTTATGAAGCCTATTCATAATAGATTTCATGCCTTTCATTTCCATTGAGTTTTCCTTTATAAAATAATACCAATCAAGGATATTATACATGGAAAGACTTATTTGTAGATAAAAATATTAAGAAGCCATTTTAAGAAAGAGATATATCTATATATATTTATATGAAAATGGTTGTCAAATTATATATTTGGTGGGAAGAAAATGATGGGGAAAATTTTGGCGGGCCAACTCTAAGATGTCCCCAAAGATTTTTGCCTCCAATATTCACATGCTTATGTAATCCCCACACCTTGACTGTGACTTGTTTGTAACAAATAGAATATGACAAAGGTGATGGGATATCACTAAAATTTAGGTTATATATGATTGTAACCTCCATCTTGCTAGTAGATTGTTTCCTTGGTTTGCATGCTTTGCTATAGTGAGTAGCCATGTTGGAGATATCCCCATAGGAAGGAATTGAGGACAGCCTTGGGCCAACAGTCAGCTAGGAACTGAAGACCTCAATCCAATGGCCCAGAAAGAGAGCTTGTATGTAGACTCTTTCCAAGTTGAGGGTTCAGAAGAGACCCCATGCTTTATTAATGCCTTTGAAAAGCCCAGAAATAGAGGACCCAGCTAGGCCATGTCTGAGCAAATGACCAAGAGAAACTAAGATACTGAATATGCATTGCTTTAAGCTGCTTACTATGTGATAATTTGTTACCCAGCAATCGATAACCAATATATATTTTGATACCTAGAAATGGGATGCTTCCAGAAAGTGTGGAAGTGGCTTTGCAACCAGACAGTAGTTGAAAGCTAAAAGGATCTGGAGAAGCATAATAGAGAAAGCCTACATTCCCTTAACCGGGCTGTTAGTAGAAATTTGAACATTGAGGACACTGCTGATGAGGACTCAAAAGAAATGAGGGATGTATTCCTGGAAACTGGAAACTTGAAGAAGGGGGATCCTTATTATGTAGTGGTAGAAAGCTTGGCAAATTTTTATCGCAGTTATGTGGAAAACAATATTTACATGATAAACTTGATTATCTAGTTAAGGAAATGTTTGAGCAAAGTATTGTATATGCCACCTGGTCCGTTTGTGCTATTTATAGTAAAATGCAAGAGGAGACAAACTGAAAATGAATTGTCAAACAAAAAAGGAACCAGAATTGATGATTTGCAAAGTCCTCAGCCTCTTCGGATGGCAAAGGCTGCTAACATTAAGAAATGACTTCCAGGCACTCTCAGAAAAATGTATTCTAGAGGTAAGGCCTGATTAGAGAAAAAGTTGAGTGTGTAACTGGACAAACCATGGTTAAAACTTCAAAAGATAAAATAAGAGAGTATTAAGTCACACACACAAAAAAGTCATTTAGAGAGATTAATGATATGCATAACAGAACCCATCAATCAAACCTTAGGGCATTTAGGACCTTTAGAGCATTGTTCCTCAGCCTCTACAGGAGCCCAAAATAGAAGAAAGCTTATCTAGAAGACATTTGGGGTGTGGTTTTTGTCTAATGGAGGGAATCTCAATGAAATCCATGGAAGGGTCACAATTTTTTTTTATTATGTTATGTTAGTCACCTTACAGTACATCATTAGTTTTTTTTTCTTTTTAAAAAAAATTTTAATTAACATATATTATTTGTTTCAGGGGTACAGGTCTGTGATTCATCAGTCTTACACAATTCACAGCACTCACCACAGTACCTACCCTCCCCAATGTCCATCACCCAGCCGCCCCATCCCTCCCACCCCCCTCCACTCCAGCAACCCTCAGTTTGTTTCCTGAGATTAAGAGTCTCTTATGGTTTATCTCCCTCTCTGCTTTTGTCTTGTTTCATTTTTCCCTCCTTTCCCTTATGATACTCTGTCTTGTTTCTCAAATTCCTATCAGTGAGATCATATAATACTTGTATTTCTCTGATTGACCTATTTCACTTAGCATAATACCCTCTAGTTCCATCCACATCACTGCAAAGGGCAAGATTTCATTTTTTTGATGGCTGCAAATATTCCATTGTGAATATATACTACATTTTCTTTATCTGTTCATCTGTTGATGGGCATCTTGGCTCCTTCCATAGTTTGGCTATTGTGGACATTGCTGCTAAAAACATTGGGGTACACGTGCCCCTTCGGATCACTATATTTGTATCTTTGGGGTAAATACCCAGCAGTGCAATTGCTGGGTCATAGGGTAGCTCTATTTTCAACTTTTTGAGGAACCTCCATAGTGTTTTCCAGAGTGGCTACACCAGCTTGCATTCTCACCAACAGTGTAGGAGGGTTCCCCTTTCTCCGCATCCTCGCCAACATCTGTCGTTTCCTGACTTGTTAATTTTAGCCATTCTGACTGGTGTGAGGTGGTATCTCATTGAGGTTTTGATTTGGATTTCCCTGATACTTTTTCATGTATCTGTTGGCATTTGGATGTCTTCTTTGCAGAAATGTCTGTTCTTGTCTTCTGCCCATTTCTTGATTAGATTATTTGTTCTTTGGGTGGTAAGTTTGATAAGTTCTTTATAGATTTTGGATACTAGCCCTTTATCTGATATGTCATTTGCAAATAACTTCTCCTATTCTGTTGGTTGACTTTTGGTTTTGTTGACTGTTTCCTTTGTTCTGCAAAAGTTTTTTATCTTGATGAAGTCCCAATAGTTCCTTTTTGCCCTTGCTTCCCTTGCCTTTGGAGATGTGTCTAGGAAGAAGTTGTTCCACCTGATCTCAAAGAGGTTGCTGCCTGTATTCTCCTCAATTCCTGTCTCACATTTAGGTCTTTCATCCATTTTGAGTCTATTTTTGTGTGTGGTGTAAGAAAATGGTCCAGTTTCATTCTTCTGCATGTGGCTATCCAATTTTCCCAACACCATTTGTTGAAGAGACTGTATTTTTTCCATTGGACATTCTTTCCTGCTTTGTCAAAGATTAATTGACCATAGAGTTGAGGGTCCATTTCTGGGCTCTCCATTCTGTTCTGTTCTGGGTTCTCCATTCTGTTCCATTGATCTATGTGTCTGTTTTTGTGCCAGTACCATACTGCCTTGATGATGACAGCTTTGTAATAGAGGTTGAAGTCCAGAATTGTGATGCCTCCAGCTTTGCTTTTCTTTTTCAACATTCCTCTGGCTATTTGGGGTCTTTTCTGGTTCCATACAAATTTTAGGATTATTTGTTCCATTTCTTTGAAAAAAGTGGATGTATTTTGATAGGAATTGCATTGAATGTGTAGTTTGCTTTAGGTAGCATAGACATTTTCACAATATTTCTTCTTCCAATCCATGAGCATGTAAGGTTTTTCCATTTCTTTGTGGCTTCCTCAACTTCTTTCATGAGTATTCTATAGTTTTCTGAGTACAGATCCTTTGCCTCTTTGGTTAGCTTTATTCCTAGGTATCTTACGGTTTTGAGTGCAGTTGTAAATGGAATCAACTCCTTAATTTCTCTTTCTTCTATCTCATTGTTGGTGTATAGAAATGCAACTAATCTCTGTGCATTGATTTTATATCCAGCCACTTTACTGAATTCCTGCATGAGTTCTAGCAGTTTGGGGGTGGAGTCTTTTGGGTTTTCCACATAAAGTATCATATCATCTACAAAAAGTGAGAGTTTCACTTCTTCTTTGGCGATTTGGATGTCTTTTATTTCTTTTTGTTGTCTGATTGCTGAGGCTAGGACTTCTAGTACTATGTTGAACAGCAGTGGTGATAGTGGACATCTCTGCCGTGTTCCTGACCTTAGGGGAAAAGCTCTCAGTATTTCCCCATTGAGTATGATATTCGCTGTGGGTATTTCATAGATGACTTATATGATACTGAGGTATGTACCCTCTCTCCTTACACTGTGAAGAGTTTTAATCAAGAAAGGATGCTGTACTTTATCAAATGCTTTTTCTGCAGCTATTGAGAGTATCATATGGTTCTTGTTCTTTCTTTTATTAATGTATTGTATCACATTAATTTATTTGCGATGTTGAACCAACCTTACAACCCAGGAATAAATCCCACTTGGTCGTGGTGAATAATCCTTTTAATGTACTGTTGGATCCTATTGGCTAGTAATTTGGTGAGAAATTTTGCATCCATATTCATTATGGATATTGGTCTGTAGTTCTCCTTTTTGATGGGGTCTTTGGTTTTGGGATCAAGGTAATGCTGGCCTCATAAAATGAGTTTGGAAATTTTCCTTCCATTTCTATTTTTTGGAACAGTTTCAGAAGAATAGGTATTAATTCTTCTTGAAATGTTTGGTAGAATTCCCCTGGGAAGCCATCTGGCCACGGGCTCTTGTTTGTTGGGAGATTTTTGATGACTGCTTCAATTTCCTTGGTGGTTATAGGTCTGTTCAGGTTTTCTATTTCTTCCTGGTTCAGTTTTGGTAGTTGATACATCTCTAGGAATGCATCCATTTCTTCCAGGTTATCTAATTTGCTGGCATAGAGTTGCTCGTAATATGTTCTTATAATTGTTTGTATTTCTTTGGTGTTGGTTGTGATCTCTCTTCTTTCATTCATGATTTTGTTGATTTGGGTCATTTCTCTTTTCTTTTTGATAAGTCTGGCCAGGGGTTTATCAATCTTGTTAATTCTTTCAAAGAACCAGCTCCTAGTTTCGTTGAACTGTTCTACTGTTCTTTTGGTTTCTATTTCATTGATTTCTGCTCTGATCTTTATTATATCTCTTCTCCTGCTGGGTTTAGGCTTTTTTCACTGTTCTTTCTCCAGCTCCTTTAGGTGTAGGGTTAGGTTGTGTATTTGAGACCTTTCTTGTTTCTTGAGAAAAGCTTGTATTGCTATATACTTTCCTCTTAGGACTGCCTTTGCTGCATCCCAAAGATTTTGAACAGTTGTGTTTTCATTTTCATTGGTTTCCATGAATTTTTTTAATTCTTCTTTAATTCTTCTTTCTTCTTCATTCTTTAGTAGGATGCTCTTTAGCCTCCATGTATTTGAGTTCTTTCCGACTTTCCTCTTGTGACTGAGTTCTAGTTTCAAAGCATTGTGGTCCTAAATAGGCAGGGGATGATCCCAATCTTTTGGTACCAGTTGAGACCTGATTTATGACCTAGGATGTGATTGATTCTGGAGAATGTTCCATGGGCACTAGAGAAGAATATGTATTCCATTGCTTTGGGATGGAATGTTCTGAATATGTCTGTGAAGTCCATTTGGTCCAGTGTGTCATTTAAAGTCTTTATTTCCTTGTTAATCTTTTGCTTAGATGATCTGTCCATTTCAGTGAGGGGGGTGTTAAAGTCCCCTACTATTATTGTATCATTGTTGATGTGTTTCATTGATTTTGTTATTAACTGGCTTATATAATTGGAAGCTCCCATGTTAGGAGTATAGATATTTAAAATTGTTACATCTTCCTGTTGATAGACTCTTTAAGTGTGATATAGTGTCCCTCCTCATCTCTTATTATAGTCTTTGGTTTAAAATCTAATTTGTCTGATATAAGGATTGCCACCCTAGCTTTCTTTTGATGTCCATTAGCATAGAAATGGTTTTCCACCCCCTCAGTTTAAATCTGGAGGTGTCTTTGCATCTAAAATGAGTCTCTTGCAGACAGCATATGGATGGGTCTTTTTTTTTTTTTTTTTATCCAATCTGATACCCTGTGTCTTTTGATTGGGGCATTTAGCCCATTTACATTCAGGGTAACTATTGAAAGATATGAATTTAGTGCCATTGTATTGCCTGTAAGGTGACTGTTCCTTTCTGGTCTATGTTACTTTTAGGCTCTTTCTTTCCTTAGAAGACTCCTTTCAATATTTCTTGTAGGGCTGGTTTGGTGTTTGCAAATTCTTTTAGTTTTTGTTTGTCCTGGAAGCTTATCATCTCTCCTTCTATTTTCAATGACAGCCTAGCTGGATATAGTATTCTTTGCTGCTTATTTTTCTCATTTAGTGCTGTAAATATATCATGCCAGTCCTTTCTGGCCTGTATATATATATATATATATACAAAAATAAGGGTAAATACAATGAAGGGATGGAATATGTCTGTAAAGATGAAAATTAAAAAGGATTTTAAAAAAGGAATTGATAAGATAAGAAGTTGAAAAAAGAATGAAAAAAAATTTAAAAAAGAGAATGTGATCAGGTGGGAGACTAGGACAACATCATATACTAGATTTAGGGTATATTTTGGTCTGTTAGAAGAAACAGTATCCCAAAATTTTAAAGAAAGAAGAAGTTATATATATACAAAAAATAAGGTTAAATACAATGAAGAGATAGAATATGACTGTAAAAATGAAAAATTAAAAAAAGATTTTGAAAGAGTCATTGATAAGATGTTGGTTGAAAAAAGAAAGAAGAAAAAATCAACCAAAAAATAGAAAAAGAGAAAAATAAAGAAAATTTTAAAAATTAACTTTGAAAGACTAAGGAATCATGGGGGAAAAAGCCATGAATTCTATGTGCTGTATTCCCCTAGCACTGGTGTTTTGCCATTCTCTTTGATCGGTAAACTTGGTCTTGGTTGGATGTTCTTGCTAATCTTCTGGGGGAGGGGCCTGTTGCAGTGATTCTCAAATGTCTTTGCCAGAGGCGGAATTGCACTGCCCTTGCCAGGGGCCAGGCTAAGTAATCTGCTCGGGTTTGCTCTTGGTAGCTTTTGTTCCCTGAAAGCTTTCCATACAGCTTTGGAGGACGAGAGTGAAAATGGCAGCCTCTCAATCTCTGGTCCCAGAGGAACCAAGAACTCGGGGCCCCACTCCTCAGTGAGCCCCCAGAGAAAAGCAGTCAATCACTCCTGTCTCCCTGGTCTCTGGCTGCACTCCATGCTCACCCAGCCTGTGACTGAGCATTTCTATCTCTGGCACATGACCCCATTTGGAGTCTCCAAAACCAGCAGATTCCTGCTGTGGGCTCCCACACTGCTCCTCCTGGGGGGAAGAAGGGAAGTCTCCCCAGATCTGCTGCTTGTTGGGTCCCTGCTCTTTGAGCAGTGGCCCGACTGTGCTGCAGATCACAGTTTATGGCAACACTGAGCTGAGAGCCCACTCCTCAGCTCTGTCTTTGCATCCGGCTTCCCTGCTCCGATACCTGGGAGCTCTGCTGCACTCAGGCACCCCCAGTTTTTCTGTGACCCCGAGGGTCCTGAGACCACGCTGTCTAAGCAAGGGTTCCACCTCCCACTTAGCCACTGGAGCAACGTCCCTCTGCGGAGCAGACTTCTAAAAGTTCCAATTTTGTGCTCTCCTGCTCTATTACTTGCCGGTAGCCGGCTGAGGAGGCTCCCTCCCCGCCTCGTTCTATCTTCCCAAATATCACCTTGGATTCATTTCTTCACATGTCGTACCTTCTAAACAGTGGTCGCTTTTCTGTTTAGAGGGTTGCTGCTATTCTTTTCTTCAATCTCCTGTTGAGTTTGTAGGTGTTCTGAATGGTTTGATAACTATCTAACTGAATGCCTGGGACCAGATAAAATTTAGGTCTCCTACTCCTCTGCCATCTTGCTCCTCCTCCCATCATTAGTTTTTGATGTAGTATTCCATGATTCATTGTTTGCATATAACACCAGTGTTCCATGCAATACATGCCCTCCTTAATACACATCACCAGGCTAACCCATCCCCCCACCCTCCTCCCCTCTAAAATGCTCAGTTTGTTTTTTGGAGTCCATAGTCTCATGGTTCGTCTCCCCCTCTGATTCCCACCCCCTTCATTTTTAAGAAAATCTTGTCACCAAAAACACTGACAGTTTTAACTAAAAGAAACAAAGAGAATAGAAAAGGAAATGACACTGTTGGTCTCCCCTAAATTTCTACTGGCAGTGGAGCACACTGAGAAAGCTATTCAGGTGCAAACACATGCTACTTTACATGAAAAAAAAAAAAAACGGGGAGACTCAGAGGACAAAACCAAGAGCACAGAACACAGAGCCAGGAGCTCTCAAGACTAAGACCAGAACAATGAAACAAACCAAGGGAAAACTTGTTTCCTGCACCTGCCCCATCTACCCATCTTTGTAAGGGGAATATTTTAACACCATGTTCCTCAAGTATATACTCAGCTAGTCTAGAATGAATGTAAAAGGATTAAAGAGGAAGGTGGCCTGTGTGGGACTGTCACTTCTCTTACCTCCACAGACAGACGTTGTTAGATGTAGAAATGAAGACTTTCTCTAGCTTCATAGCTGCAAAGGTATGTGTTCCATAAGCTGTCTTAACTTTTGGGATATGCCTTAACAGGTGGCAAATTGAATAGCCAGAAAACCATTCACTAGTAGTTAATTTTTTTTCCTTCTAAATTTGCTAGGTAAGGCCATTGGGATTTTGAAAGGTAGTAAATGTAGTAGAGCAATTAACACCTTTGAACAACTCCTGGAAAAAAAAATAAATTCTAAACTGGATGCATAAACTTACAAAAAACAACAACAACAAAACCAGTTTCAATGGTTACTCCCAAACCTT
This sequence comes from Phoca vitulina, assembly GCF_004348235.1. Lineage (NCBI taxonomy): Eukaryota > Metazoa > Chordata > Mammalia > Carnivora > Phocidae > Phoca > Phoca vitulina. The sequence goes on from NW_022589746.1 coordinate 9,073,891, forward strand.
GAACATAATCAAGGACCTTCTAACATTTGCCCAGCTGGATTTCAAAATTGTTATAGATTCTTATTTACCTCTCATTTGCCCTCTTTTGAATAGGAATGTATGTGGCTACTGTCCTATGCCTCACTCATCACTGTATGCTGGGAAGACAGGCAGGAGGTAACTTGTCTCTTTAGTTTTGAATGTCAGATCAAGAGAAACTGTGTTCCAAGATTTCTACTTAACAAACTACACTTGTCTGCACCTGAACCTGATCCTGAAGATGAGATTTTGGACTTGGAGCAAAGTCTGTAATAGGTTAGTACTCATAAGGACTTTGGGGATGGGGAGGTTAATGTGTTTGGTATGGGAAACTGATATGAATACTTCAGAGTCAGGAACCAGACTTCGGTGGGCTTCAATGATGGCTGTTCACAGACTTTGGAAACCCCTCCCCTCAATAGGGTACCACAGAGTTGAGGGTTTATAACTTCTCTGATTAGAATTTCATAAGACTTTAACTTCTGTCTGACTGTCAGTCTCTCCTTATAAGTCTTTTCAGAGACGTCCATGTGCAAGAAACTGAGGATGGCCTCTGGAATACTACCAGTTAAAGATTGAGACTCTTCGTCCCATAGCCCATAAGAAACTAAATCCTACCAACAGATGTGAGGTTAAAAACATCCTTCACCATTTGAGCCTTCAGATGAGACCCCAGCCCTGACCAACACATTAACAGTAGCCTTGTGGGAAATCTTACAGCAGCAGGTGCAGCTAAGCCATCTTTAACTTCCTGATACACAGAAACTGTGAAATAATAAATGTGAGTTGTTTTCAGCTGCCAGTTAATTTGTTATATAATAATAGCTAATATAGTATTTCTATAAACGCATGCTTTAATATGTAGAACATTTCTGATATAAATACAATAAGTGGAAGAGGGTGGGTATCTCTGAAGAGAGAATAGGGCCTTTCTGAGGTGAGAAGTCATACTTTTCTTTGTATATCCTTTGTAGTTTTTGAATTTTTTTCCCAAATTTTGTGTTACTAAAGATACTATTTTTAAGAAAATGGGTCATTTTATACTTCATTTAAAAATTAACTAAGAATTCATCTTATACAACACTTACCCTATTAGTTCTATTTTAGCAAAATGAGACACCTTGAAATCTCAGATGATGAATTTTGAGTATAACAAACTTTCAAATCAGAGAGCAATCAAGGTGAGGCCATACCTCTGTTCAATCACTTGACAGTAAGTGTCTTGGAGCTAAGAAACCAAATCTGTGATAATTTCTGTATAATCCCTTTGTATCATGAACAGGTATCTGAATGTATGAGGTTTTAGTAAAGATATAAGTGGCATGTTGTAGAACCCTTGTGTTCTTGTTATGGCTTAGTACATATAATGGTGAAAAATCTTATTTACTTTTTCACTTCATAAGTTTATTAATAATTTTTATATCACTAGTAAAATTCTTAAATCTGAGGTAAAGTTAACCTGTACAATATTCTTTCCTTCTTACACACACTACATCAAGAATGAAATAGTCTCCTATAATTTAGTTCCTTATAAAACATATACTGTATACATATTGTGTACCAAGCACCAGTGATGAACAAGAGAGTTTCTACTCATAGGAAGAGAGTTTCTACTATTACATTCTAATAAAAGAAATAAATAAACCTTCAAGAACATGTCAGTGTGGTAGCTGTTATAATAGGTATGTGTATAGGAAGGCTAATGGGAAAAAAACAAAACAAAACAGGGAGACACCCGAGTCTATGAATGGGGAGACCTGAAAACTTTCCTAGAAGAGCAAATACACAAGCTAATGTTTTCTATCTCCTTCGTGACTAATAAAATTTAGAATTTTACTTTCATTTGGTTTGGAATTTTACTCTTTGCTCTTGCTTGCTGTTTTGCTTTTCTGCCTGATAATCCCATTTTATTTTCAACAACACACAAGCTTGTTGGTGTAGATATCAGATTATGCCAGTAGCAAGTCCTGAAAAGACTGGACATCTCTGCAATGTTGGGCGCGTGGGTTGGTGATACTAAGCCATGAAATAGGAGAAAAGAAGCACTGGGGAATAAAAAGGAGCTATGCCAAAGGATCTCAAAGAATGTCAGAGAGTTGGCATGGGGAGGACTTGCAGGAGCAGGGGAGGCACAGCAGGAAATGTTCTCACTGGACTAGAGCAGATGGCAGAAGGGAAAAAAAATTACATACACACGCACACGCACACACACACACACACACACACTCACATTTAAAAGCTGTAGAGAGCAGCCTGAGAAGATTGAGTAGGCTGACAATTACCATACCATATTATCTATTATTTTTAGTTTGCAGATCCCTATTTATTTCACTCAGGGAGTGTGCTGCAGTATACCACATATTTTGAAATGCAGGATTTTAGGGAAGAGTGGGTGAGTTCAGGAGAGATCAGAGTGAGTCAGTGGAAAGTGAGCACAGATGCTATGGCAGACTGCCATCCCATCTTCCTGGGAGTGCACATAGACTGACTAATGACATTTCCTTGGGGGCTCGCAGTTGCTCCAAACTCAACCCCATGGAGCCCGCATTAAGGCACATCAACTGCTTCACAGACTTCCTCCATCTCTGTGCACAAGAACAATCACAGCTGAAATTGTGACATCTCTGGGCACCCTCACTGGATTCTGTGAGCTTCAGTATGAACACAGTTATGTCATGATTCTTGCTCTCTAAATGAAAAAAGAAAAATTCGTCCTTAAAAACAAAACCGCATGCCACAAGATAGAAGGCATCTGCTCCCAGCTGGAAGAAAAATACTTCACAAATCATTAGTTCAACACACTTCTGGTAGTCCGGCATCTCATACAAGGGCCTGTTACAGGCTGGTATGATAAAAGAGGAAACACGCAGAACTTTATTGTTAAAACACATCACTTACTCATAACAAGCTAATGAGAGCAGAAACGGGAGATAAGTGAAACCAAGGGATGAACTGGGGCTTGGGCGAGTATTTTTGAATATTAGTCTTATCCTTATATGTACCTTTGGTCCTTCATGTGTTTGAACTAACCTCACCTCAGCTATCCCGCCTTCCCAAAACATTGAAACTAGTTTAGCAAAATTAAAAGCTCTTATGGAAATAATAAACAAAGTGTCAAAAATATGAAAAGTTTAAAGACATTGTCACCAACCCATCATCAAGCTTTGATTTAAATGACAGGCAGGAAAAGGTTATGTGATACAGATTGTTTTTGTTTTGTTTTATTTTCTGTTTTCCTGTTGCCTTAATCTTCCTCATTTTCCTTTGCCAGGTGAGTTATTTTTCTCAAAATCTCTCACAAGCCAGAATAAGAGTAGAGCACTGTAAATTAGTGAAATCATTCAAGCTATATTTTTTTGTCTGTGAACCCCAAATTATTATAAATCCGAACTAACCATTACAGAATACTCTTGATATGATACACAACTATCAGGAAAATCATTGACCTGTTCACAAGGATGCCAAAATGAGGGTGGAGTAAAGTTGAAATGTAAAGGTAGAGTGTGATCATAGTTACAGTTGAAATAAATACAAATGAAATTTATTTATTCATTTATTTCTCAGTCATGCAAATTTTGCATTTTATTCTATAATAATTACTGCTACTAATAATGGCAATAATTATAACTTAATATTTACTGACTATCTCACTTGTGGGCAATTACAAACTTAGTATTCATTATCGAATTTAAGCCTCAACACCCGAAAAATGAATAATCCAATTAAAAAATGGACAGAAGACATGAGTAGACATTTTTCCAAAAAAGACATACAGAGAGCCAACAGACACATGAAGATATTCAACATCACTTATCATTTTAGGGAAATACAAATCAAGACCACAATGAGATATCACCTCACACCTGTCAGAGTGCTTAAATCAACAACAAAAGAAACAGCAGGTGTTGGCGAGGATGCGGAGAAAAGGGAACCCTCGTGCACTGTTGGTGGGAATGCAAACTGGTGCAGCCACTCTGGAAAACAGTATGGACATTCCCGAAAAAGTTAAAAATAGAGCTACCCTATCATCCAGCAATTGCACTACTAGGTATTTACCCAAAGAATACAAAAATACTAATTCAAAGGGATAGATGTACAGCATCTATCCTTTGCAGCATTACTTACAATGCTTATAGCAGCATTATCTACAATAGCCAAATTATGGAAACAGCCCAAGTGTCCGTCGGACTGAAGAATGGATAAAGAGGGTGCGTGTGTGCATTAGAATATTACTCAGCCATCAAAAAGAATGAAATCTTGCCATTTGCAATGACACGGATGGCGCTAGAGAGTATAATGGTAAGTGAAATAAGCCTGTCAGAGAAAGACAAATACCATATGATTTCACTCATATGTGGAATTTAGCAAACAAAACAAACAAGCAAAGGGAGGAAAAAAGAGAGAGGGAGCCAAACCAAGAGACAGACTTTTAACTATAGAGAACACCACCAGAGGGGAGGTGGGTGGGAGGATGGAGGAAATAGGTAATGGGGATGAAGGAGTGCCCTTGTCGTGATGAGCACGGGATAAAGTATGGAAGTATTGAATTACTACATTGTACACCTGACACTAATATTACACTGCACGTAACTAACTGGAATTTAAATAAAAACTTTAAAAAATAAACCCTTAAAAAACTCTTTGAGATGCATGCTATTGATATCCTCATAATACAGGGGCGTCTGGGTGGCTCAGCAGTTAAACAACTGCCTTCGGCTCAGGTCATGATCCTGGAGTCCGGGATTGAGTCCCACATCCGGCTCCCTGCTCGGCGGGCGTCTGCTTCTCCCTCTGGCCCTCTACCCTCTCATGCTCTCTTTGACTCTCTCTCTCTCAAATAAATAAATAAAATCTTTAAAAAAAAATCCTCATAATACAGATATAGAGAAGATAACATGAGATTTTGAGAACTTCACCACACCTGATGCCTAGTAACTGAAAGATTTAAAATTAAAATTCAATTCCAAAGCTATACTTCTCTGGACCTTAATATACACACCATAATTTACTATAAATTTTAAGTGATATTTATATGCCTGTTAAATATATAAAGTTTTTTTTCACAACTCAGGATTAAATATTTTTCTTATATATACCTATATGTATGATGCATATTTCTATAAATATATGATATATATATGATGAACCACAATCCTCTTTAGTTACTGAAAACTCGTGCTTTTTTTCCCCATGTTCCAATTTTGTGTTAACATTTTTCAATAAGTCTGGTAGGAGTATTTTAACTTTTGGTCACAATGGTACTTAAACAAGATGTACCTTACTTGTAGGTCATTACCGTTACACCTGGTCAGGATGAAGTATAGTGGTGACTGGTACCCTAACATGAAAAGCTGCATCATAGATATCCAACATAGAATTGGTGCTTCAGCAGGGGGAGCAAGGTTATGATGCCAAGAAAGGAAACGAATCATTTTCACAGAAAAGAAAAAAAAGAAAAGCATGAGACTAGCATCAAATACTCACTGTCACTGAGTAATGATACTCATTGAACTATGCTATCAGAATATGGTTCTGATCCAGAAGTCAAATGTAATAAAATTTATTACCAAGAAAAATGAAACTCAACAAACAAAACCAGTATTGCTTGTTTGTCATTACTAGAAGTAAGCATCAAAACTACACTTCAAATACTTGAGAACAAATGAGCTCAACAATATTGCTGAGTGAGAAATTAAGCTGTTACAATTCAATAAATTTCTAATAAAAAGGCAAAATCAATTAGCACTCAGTCTTCAGATTAAAAAAAAAAAAACTCTATATATTGCCTGAAATGTATCAGTGGGTGACAGATTTTATTTTCAGAATAACAGTAATATAAGTAGGAACTGTCACCTACTTCCTATTTTATTCCTCCCTTAATTCTTTTTGAGAAGGAAAAACAAAATAAAAAACAAAAAACCCAAGTGCCCTCACTGGTATGTTTTCAAGGATTTTCAAGTAAAAGTTTAGAACTCTGATTTTAACACTGATAATGTCTGTGAGGACTCAGACTTGATAGAGAATCTGGGGTGGATTTGGGCTGGAGTGCAAATGAAAGACAAGCCATTGTTGAATCAAGAGTAAGTGACATGCACGGGGCACCTGTGTGGCTCAGTCAGTTGAGCATCTGACTCTTGATTTTGGCTCAGGTCAGGATGTCAGGGTGGTGAGACTGAGCCCTAAATGGGGCTCCACGCTCAGTGTGGAGTCTGCTTGTCCCTCTCCCTCTGCTCCTCCCCACCACTCTCTCTCTCTCTTTCTCAAATAAATAAATAAAATCTTTAAAAAAAGAGAGTAAATGACATGCATATTTGGAGAAAAATAAAGCTTATTAACAAGGCAAATTTATTTATTTATGAATTTTTTTTTACCAAAGCAATTTTAAAAGGCATCTGATAATTCATGTCTAAACTTTGAGTAGGTGCACAGAGAGACTAAGTTGTTCAGTCAAGGTCATAATTATAAAGATGCAACATCTCCGTGCAGATGAAAAAGGGAAAGGCCTATGTGGGATACCTTGGATTATCAGAAGGATTTGACGAGAAGAAAAATCTGGCACAAGAAGAAAACCTGGCATAGGTAAGAACTGGGGTAGTTCTCTTAGTCACACCTCCTGGGGATTTTTCTAACCAATTCCTTTTGAATATATATGTAAATCAACATAAGGAAAACTTATGTCAACATAAGGAAATCAACATAAGGAAAACATATATCACAAGGAAAACATACATCACAAGGGAAAACATTAAGTAATTATGTTACTATGCTATGGCAATCCATTAAAAATCAAATCTAGCAATAGACAGATCTTACAAGGGAAGAAACTTCAGTGAATGTAAATTTATTACTATGAAAAAAAGTCATCATTTCCTAAATAAATACAAAAAAAATATAAACCAATAAAATAATCATAAACTATTTCCTGAAAAAAAAAAAAACTATTCAAATGGCCTTCTTTTGGGGCACTTGGATGGCTCAGTTGGTTAAGTGCCCAACTCTTGATTTCAGCTCAGGTCATGATCTCAGGGTTGTGAGATCAGCCCCTAGTGGGTTCTGTGCTGAGCGGGGAGTCTGCTTGAGATTTTCTTTCTCCCTCTCCCTGTGCCCCTCCCCCTGTTTGTGCTCCCTCCTTCTCTCTCTCTCTCTCTCTCAAATAAATAAATAAATAAATAAATAAATAAATAATTAAAAAAATAAATGGCCTGTTTTACTTAAGTGATTATGTATTAATATATTAATTTTAAAATATAGAAACCAAGAATCATCCTTCTCACATAATCAAAAATAATTTGCTTAGGATATATATCATTTAAGGATGGATGGGTCCCTTCCAATAAACACTCAGTACAAGTGTAAATCCATTCAATTAATGGAACTACTTACCTAAGATGTGATATGAAAATGAACATTCTGCCAAGACCTCTGATCAGATCCAAACAGTATCTCAGGAATAGACAAAGTTTATTTTATTTTATATTTTACTTTATAGTATTGTTTTGTATTATAGCAAACAAGACAAAGCACCCACTTCCAGCTATTGGTCAAGAATCTAGAAGTAATCTTATTTAAAAATTTGTGAGCAACTATGTTCTCAAGGTATTTTTTGAGCCATATGCAGGTTTCATTTATTTTCATACTTCCTCAAACAATGCTCAAACGTTCCTACTTCCTGAAACAATGTTAGAACCTCAGAATATGTGTTTTTTTTGGTGTAAGCTTTATTACAAACTTGTGCTGGAATGTTATTTTTATGTCAGTGCTATAATGGCTTTCTAAAGTATACCCTTGTACACTATCAGCTTTATAAATTATGAGCCCAGGGATTCTGTCTCTCTCAGGAAAGTAACTTCTCAGAAATATGCTAATAAATAAGTTCATATTTGACAGAAAATTTGTTCTTTTTATTTATATGGAGCTATACATTCTACAAGATTCATCTTCCTGAAGTATTTCTCATTAAAAGGAAAGAAATATATTTGGCTTTTAAGAACAGCAAACCAGAGAGAAGATAATTTTTAGTGTGTGAAAAACTTTCCTTTGAAATAAAATTCTACAAAGGGAAAGGATCATTTTAGGAACTATTCTTTTTGTATTAATTTTTGAGTATTGGCTGATGTGCCAGAACCTATCAAATAGGAATTGTAAAATTTAATTCCACGTGAACAATCATTTAACCTAAACAGGAAGATACCAAAATTACTGGAGCTTCTTTTAATATTAAACTGTTCTACACAATTTGAATCCATCTCTGAGAATAATTAATACTATTATGTTGAGAATATTATAGAAGATATTTTTTTTTTAAAGATTTTATTTATTTATTTGAGAGAGAGAGAGAATGAGAGAGAGCACATGAGAGGGGGAGGGTCAGAGGGAGAAGCAGACTCCCTGCCGAGCAGAGAGCCCGATGCGGGACTCGATCCAGGGACTCCAGGATCATGACCTGAGCCGAAGGCAGTTGCTTAACCAACTGAGCCACCCAGGCGCCCCTATAGAAGATATTTTAAGGTGAAGAAGTCAAAGGATATTTCAAGGATATTTAAGGTGAAGAAGTCAAAGGGTATCTCATAGATGCCACACAACTTTATGATGTTATCTTATTCACTGACTTCATTTCAGATATGCCTCAGACTCCTGGCATAAGCATATTACTTGCTTTGTCAGCATCACAAGTGGTTGTAAAAATATGCATTTTCTATTTCTGTCCACTGTGAGGGACTGGACGTAATAGCACCCCAGTAGCCATGAATGCACCTGGCACACAGGTATTAATTTACAAATGCCATTCACTTAACATTAGCTTGGCTCCTTAGAGAAATTATTTCAGCACTGGAGCAGGAAATACATGATGAGCCTGGAACAGCTTCTTGTTCCAGAAAGTAAAGAGTTGCTCAGAGAATGACAGGAAAGCCTCATAAGTACACAGACATCAGCTTGAAGAAGCTCCCACTAACCAAGTCTGGGATAATTTCAGTGTAAAAGTAAGTAATTACATGAAAGGATTGTATCACCTTGATTAGAATCTACTGAATGAAATAGGAATAGACAAGTCTATACTGAAATAAATAAATGAACTGAAAGAAAGACATGCTCTTCCTTGTAATAGAATGCCAACTGATAAGTCTAGTAATAACAATGTGGTTAGAAAATTATTTGACGCATCCTAGTAAAAACTGACGATGGATCAGATATCTACCTCTTCTCAAATATGCTCCTGAAATATTAAAGTTAATGACATCAGCAGTGGGGTGAACCAACTACAGCTGGTTCCTGATACCATGCACTGAGGACACAATCACTTTTGCGCTATGTCTGCAAAAATGCAAAACCTCTATTGAATCCTGTAAAAACCTTAGGCAAACTCCAAATCAAGAACATTCTAAAAAAATAATAACTGGCCAGTGGTCTTCACAAATCTCAAGGTCATGCAATAAATATAGGGTGAGGAACTAAGGAACTCTTCCAAATTAAACTAGAAAGAGAGGACAACCAAATACGACATGTAACCTGAGAGTTTCTGTATTTATTTATTTATTTAAGATTTTATTTTTAAGTAATCCCTACACCCAATGTGGGGCTTGAATTCACAACTCCGAAATCAAGAATTGCACGCTCCACTGACTGAGCCAGAGAGCCAAGAGAGTTTCTGTTTTTATGAGGGAATTTTAAGGATAATTTATGAAATCTGAACCAAAGCTGTACATTTTATTAGCATGTGAATCATTAAATGACCTTATTTGAATTTAAAGTTGTTTAAAAGAATGTCCTATTCCTAGGACACATACATAATATTTACATGTAAAGGGCAGCATTATGTCCTGAAACCTCAACTTATTCTCAAATGGTTAAAATATATGTAAATTTTATTTTATAGATATATTTTATATGTAGGTGCGTGTATGTATAGAGAAAACACTATAAAGCAAATATAATTAATATTTTTAAAAAGGAATCCAGAAAATTGTATGTGGGAATTCTTTTCACTATTCTTGCAAATTTTCTGAAATCTGAAATTATTTCCAAAATAATTTGAAATAATAATTGAATTGAAATAACTGAAACTTACAAAAATATTTTTTATGCTACTTAGATTTGAGTACTCTGGAGTCATAGAAATTTAGTTAGCATCCACTCTAGGACACACTTCCTTTTTTTTTTTCCTCTAGAGCCACTCTTTTTTTTTTATTTAGGTATAATTGACATGTAACACTACATTAGTTTCAGATGTGCAACATAATGATTCAACATTTGTATATATTGCAAAATGATCATCATAAAAAGCCTAGTTAACAGCCATCACCATACATTACACAAACATTTTTTTTTCTTGTGATGAGAACTTTTAAGATCTACTCTCATAGCAACTTGTAAGCGTGCAAAACAGTGTTATTAACTGTGGCAGAACACAGGGCAGTTTTAGCTTGCACAAATGCTTTCTAAGTTTAGTTAGTTTAATGTCGCTTCATTTTGCTTCTGATGTACATAGCATGAGATAAAATAGAATTCATTTCAATCATTTAAAAGAGTAAAATTTCATATTTAAGTGCAATTTCCAGCTTCCTTAGAATATAAATATGGAAAATCAAGGCCCACAATTCCACAAGACAAGAATCAGCGATGAATAATAATTTCCCCTTTTGATTGTGCTCTCCTATTATCACTGTTGTGTTACTGACATTATGATGCTGATGAGACTGCCAAATGATCACCTTAAACACAATTTTTACTTACCCAGTAATGGAAGAAATTACTCCTTAGTGGATGTGTGTCCTAATGAATACTGAGAGAATCAAAACAATCTCTCCTCCCTGATCTTGGATTGCCATCACAATTTGTCTTCACCCAAATCTCAAAAATGTCTCTACAGCATAAAAATAATGGGCATAATATGTTCTGACTTGTTAGGTAAAAAAAGCAAATATTTTTATTTTAATTATCACTTATTTGGTTTTCTAATGAAGTTACCATTTGCATACCTTATCAAACAGGCTATGTCCTTTGTCAGGTTTCTAATAAAGCATTTGGCTCATTTTGTTCACTTATTTCTCTTTTCTTTGAATACAGAAGTATCACATAGAGTTTTAGAAAAGTGAAAAATATGAAAGCCAAATGAACTAGATTATGCACAGACACTATTTGCATTTAATGTGCATGCTTCTAGGTGTTTTGCTATATGCAAATATATATATATATATATATATATATATATATATATATAGCACCAATATGTATGTGTATATATATGTATATATGTATACATATATAGCACCAATATGTATATAGGAGGCACTTAAAAGTTTTAGTTTAAGGAATATGTAAGTAAAGGATTGATGACCCCATAAGAGATATGCAGAAGTGTGAGCAGAAGGAAAGTAAGTAAAGGAGCTAAGGTAGGATCCATGGTTCTGTAAGGCCTGCCCATGGGGCACAAGGACCCTGGAAACTGCAGATTTCCCAGCCAAGTGATACTGAGGTAGTAGTAGGTAGCAGCACACCTGAATGCTTGTAGAGGGCAGGAATGTTGGATCAGAGGCTGAATCTCATTTGCAGTAACAGAAGCAGTATAACCAATCCAAGCAGCCAAAGGGATTGCCCCTCCATGTTCGAAAGATCAAGTGGTAGATCAGTCTAGCTCCACAATAGTCCCAGGAAGATAAAGTGAACACTACAGGAATCCTTAGGATCTGGTCTTTTCTCAGCTGCCATGAGATCACATAAGCTAGATCCTTCCCCAATACATACCAATACTCTATTAAAGAAGAAAGGGAGGGGAAGAAGAGGTCTGGAACATTCACCTTCTAACAGCAAAACAGTTACCTAGAGAGTCTCTTTAAGTTCAGGAGTCAAAGTAACATAAAATTAGGCTATTTTTAATTTTGTGGCTGTTTTTCCTCCCATCATTGGATATACTGATCATATCATTAACAGAACATTTTAAAACTAATATGATTTTGTAATGAATAGTTACAAAAATTATCTGTCCTATATTCTCTTTAACATGCATAACCGGATGATCCATGTTAGCATATCATCACAGTCATACCACACTCTTCAGAACTTTCCTGAAAATGTGATAGCACATGTGATACTTCTTCTATCTCACAGATCAGTTAATTGACCCTATAACATGAATGACCACTCCATATAAATTAAAATCTTTAAAAAGAGTCTATTTATAAGACCCTCTCTGCATTCCAGTATGGAATCAACTCAAAAGCTCTTGAATTACAATTATAGGCCCTCGGAAAAATGAATCTTATTTGGAACTAAAGCTCTATTCTACAGACATCTGGGTCTTCTCTCTGAGGGGAAGCATTAAGCCTACTTATTATTTATATGAAAGATCTATTCCCAGAAGGAGAAAAGGCACTTTTCCAAAGTTTAAAACAAGTTCTTGGGTTTTAACAACCACAAGCAGTTTAATAAAGTCAAGTGTTTAACCAATAAAGCTCAGCTTTACATTTCTCATAAAGTACAATTTTGTTGCAACTCGTGATTATTAATATTTTATATTATAAATAGTACTTATCAAGCTCTAGCCTGCCCTTGCTTCCACTGATGGAAGATATTTCAATTTGGGGAAGTAATGCTCTGTGCAACAAGAGCCCTGGGTCAGGAATGCACCTGAGTTCTACAGTTATATATGACTCCACACCCATTTATTTAACACAATCAAATTTTACAGTAGAGTCTAGAGATACATTTCGAGAAAGAACAGGAACACAATCGTGAACTTCATGAAGATGATGTCCTAGAAAGACAGATATATATGTTTTCTAAAATATTTATTTATTTTATTTATTTATTTATTTAGAGAGTGTGAGCAGGGAAGGGCAGAGAGAGAATCTCAAGTTGGCTCCACGCTCTGTGGAGCGTGACACAGGGCTCAATCCCACGACCCTGAAATCATGACCTGAGCCAAAATCAAGAGTCAGATGCCTAACTCGCTGAGCCACGCAGGTGCCCCCTGATAGGTATGTTTTTAAATATAGAGTATTCTGCCTATATTGATGGCGTATTATGTAATGTGCACCAACCTTTTTACTAATAATGGTGAGAAATACTGGAAAATATGTTTTTAAAATGTCTTTGAAGACACAGGAATGCTGCTGCATAATGAAGAATATAAAGCAATGAAGTAAGAGAAGGAAACACAGGTAATTGAACATAGCATTGGGACATCGTTTCTACATGGGACATTTGCCATTTCCTGAATAGAGGAGAGGGTGAGATACTGAGCAATGATTGTAGCAGGCTCCAGGGGCTGGAGGACACAACTGAAATCCAGATCATGCCAAAGGGACAAAGCTTTATTGACCCCCATCCTTTGTGTAGACCATAAAGCACTGTATCCTAAAACAGAGCTCAGCAAGTATTTTCTGTAAAGGGCTGGGCACTAAATATTTTAGGCTTTGTGGGTTGCACTGTCTGTAGCAACTACTTCATTCTGCTTTTGTAGCACAAAGCAACCATTGACAATATAAATAGATGGACATCACTGTATTTCATAAAACCTCATTTATAAAAGCAAGCACCTGCCATATTTGACCCACAGTCTGTAATTTGCCAACCTCTGCCCTAAAGAAAGCATGAGGCAGAAATATACTAGACTTAAAAGGAAATGAAGCTTAACCTAAATCATATTATTCTTTATAACTGGGTTAAGGTAAGAATGCATTTCTAGCATCCCTGGCTACCTTCAAAAGTCAGACTTAAGTCATGTCAAGTGGAAGGTAGTAAGATCCTACAAATTACGATTATCCACAAATTATCTCTAAAGTTTTTTCATGTATCTCATAATCAAATAAAACAAAGTCCCACAAGAAAATAAGATAAATAATAAACAAACAAACAAATGCAATTACACAAAAATCTCAGTTTTTTCTTTTTTTTAGAACTTGGTGAATTCAGTCTACAATTTATGTGGAAATTTAAAAGACCAAAAAAGAGAAATGCTCCTGAAGAGGAAGTATAAGGTGGGAGCAGATTCTTTACTAAATATTCTTTTGAAAATAGAGTATTTAAGAGTGTCCTATTGAAGCAATGTTAGATAAACAGACCGACAGAACAGAATAAAAAGCCCAAAAACAGATCTGTAAAAATGGACACATGATTTATGACTGGGGTGACACTGGAGTGTATATGAAGATATCAAAAATGAATTTCAGATGAATTGTAGCACCAAGTGTAAATGCAAAGAAGGAACCCCCCCAAATACCATATGTGAGAATATCATGATGTGGAGGAGGGAAATATCTTTTAAAAATACATAACTATAGTTAATAATGCTGTGTTGTATATTTGAAAGTCAATAAGAGAGTAGATCTCATCACAAGAAAAAAAATTTGTAGTGATAATTTGTGATATATATAAATATCAAATCATTATGCTGTATACCTAAAACTAATATAATGTTTTATTTTTATATTTTATCAAATTTCCTAATATAATGTTATATATGTTCTATTAAAAAATAGAAGATTGGATAATTTTTTTTTTACATCAGTGAGGAAGAACTACTTACAAACTGATTAATTATGCAAAAATAACATTCAGTGTAAAAATAAACACAAAATAAAATAAACTATAAATTTGAAAAGTTCAAAACAATCATACCTACACTGTGATATAAAAAGAAAAGTGGGTAACCCAAATCACTGGGGAGGTAGTGATTAAGACAGGCATGTTGGGTGGATGTTCTGCCATGTCCTTTGGAATGCTGGGTGGATGTTCTGCCATGTCCTTTGGTATTCTCTTTCTTGAGAACTCTTGGAGGTTACATGAATGTTCCTTTTTGATAATCCTTTTTTTTTTTTTTTTTTTTTTTAAGTAAGCTCCACACCCAGTGTGGAGCCCAACATGGGGAAACTCACAACCGTGAGATCAAGACCTGAGCTGAGATCAAGAGTCGGACACTTAACCAACTGAACCACCCACTCACCCTACTTTTTGATAATCTTTTTAACTGTGCATTACTTTTTATTTCTTTTTGTTATGTGTGCTACAATGCAATAAAAATTTAGATTTAGGGTGCCTGGGTGGCTCTGTCGGTTAAGCGTCTGCCTTCAGCTCAGGTCATGATCCCGGGGTCCTGGGATCGAGTCCCGCATTGGGCTCCCTGCTCAGCGAGGAGTCTTCTTCTCCCTCTGACCCTCCCCCCTCTCATGCTCTCTCTCTCTCTCTCTCAAATAAATAAATAAAAATCTTTAAAAAAAGTTTAGATTTAATTATATGCTTCATCCAATGATTCAGCAAACTACAGTAATAAATCTATGTAGTTCTATGAAGTTCTATGACAGGCACAAAAATATCAGCATCTAAAACAAGAGACATTTACCTAATCCAAAAGGCAGAGAAGGCTGAATTCCTAAAGATTAACAAGATTAGAGAGGCTGAGTAGAAAGAGAGGGCAAGGGGGTAATTTAGAGACATGATAATAAGAAGCAGGACCAGTTGACTTACTTGCAGGGACACATGTGAGGCATAATAAGTTAGAGAGACACTTCTACCACATGGTTGGGAAAGTCAGGGGCCAGACATGCCAAGTATTGCAGACCATGGTCAAATTATTTTTAGGTATCATATTCTAAGTTGAAAATCAGTGAAAGTTTTTACACAGGAAAACATTATCAGATTTGCATCTTGAAAGATGATTGGCTGTTGTGTGTGGACCATTCCAGTAAGGTGAGAATGCAGGTGGAAAGACCCACAGAGGCTATCCTGACCATCCAATGACAGTTGGATCACTTTTGCTGGTGTGATGGCTGCAAACTTGGCAAGTATTAAGAGCTCTGAAATTAAGATGTACTTTAAAATTTAAGGTGTGCCATAGTTTATTTAGCAGCATTTTTTAATTTTAATCTGTCTTAAGGATACATATGATATTTGTGCTTCTTACATGAAGACATCTTATATTCAATGAACATAACATTTCAGAGGTCATGGACCAGAACTTCAGATTAGATTGGATAGGAATGATGATGGCAAGCCAGTTATCATAGACCCATCCCAGCCATTGGCAACTGTGCCAGTGTGATGGCATTTTTTTGAGGGGAGAATATTGAGGAGAAAAGCTTAAATTGAAAGTTAATTGGGGATCACATGTTACGTTTTGGACATGCTATGTTTGAGATGCCAGTGCTTCACAAGAGGATGATACCACAGAATCCACTGAGACCCAGTAGAGCTTAAGAGAATGATCCAGTTTATTATCTAAAAACATTTAACTCTCTGGGCAACAATGAAGGCCTAGCTGAGGTAATGATCTAGTTACATATTTGATACTTTGTTGAGGAATTCTCATAATCTGAATGCTGAAAGACGTGTTTTTATAAATCAGTATCTCAGTATATACTAATATATGTTGTGGCATGGTATACAATCATTCCATGTGCCCAAAAGTTCCATTTTGACAATTACTGATTGAATCCATATTATTTTGGTGTTTATCATATAATAATTTGTTTATTATTTATAAATTTCTAAATTGTAGCAACTCGAATTATTTACCTAATCTTGTTTCAGACTCTCTTTTCTGTCCCATGATATTGTTTATTCTTGTCAATAACACAAATGTTGATAATCTGGAGTTTGTAATTTCTTGCACTTTCTTTTTTAAAGATTTTATTTTTAAGTAATCTCTACACTCAACACGGGGCTTGAACTCACAATCCCGAGATCAAGAGTATGCTTTACCAACTAAGCTGGCCAGGTGCCCCTTTCTTGCAGTTTTATATTGGCTAATATTGTTCTAATTTTCTTCCCATGTCTACTTTTAAAAATAATTTATTTCATTTAAATTTTTTCCATCTTTATTGAAGTATGATTGAAAATTAAAAATTGTATATTTATACGTTGTACAATGTGATTTTTAAAGGTGTGCAATGTGATGATTTAATATACATATATATTGTAAATTAACATATCCATCACCTCACACACATACCACTTCTTTGTGTGTGGTGAGACCATTTAAGATTGACTCTTTCAGCAAATTTCAAGTATGCAATATAGTATTATTAACCATAATCACCATTTTGTACATTAGCTCCCCAGAACTTATTCATCTTTGTGAACGTTTATACTCTGACCAACATCTTCCCATTTCCTCCACCCCTCAGCCCCCTGGCAACCACCACTCTACTTTTAAAAGTCCCCATTATATTAGTCTTTTTATCATTCAGCATAGTATATATTTTCTTCATAGAGTCCTACACATTTCTTGTTTATTTTTTTTTTAGAAAATTTGAAATCTTTCTTGCTATCAAGGATGAACATTTTTATTTTTATCCTTTAAATTTATTTCTATAGGAATGTAGCTATTTATCAAATATGAGTTAAAGAGGAAACTACTGAAATTTGATAAGATTTTAATAACTGTATAAAAATGAATCTAAAAGCGCTTATATGATTTTCTGTGTTTATAAAATAGTTTATAAAAACCTGCTTCTGTTCTTTAAAATTGTGATGAATTTACCTACAACTTTTCTGGTTTGGATTCTGGAACTATTTATTAGATGTTATTCCTTGAAAACTTCTTGAATTTGTGTTAGATTCTGAGATTTGATTCTTCAGTAAGTTTTAATGATACATCTTCCTCTAAAGTAGTAAAGCCCATACTTTTGTCTATAGTCAGCTGTTGAGCTGGATACATACTAATCACCTGGAAAACTCACAAAAAGTACAGATTATCTGGAGCACCTGTGACTCAGTCAGTTAAGCACCAGACTCTTCATTTCAGCTTAGGTCATGATCTCAAGGTTGTGAGATGGAGACCGGTCTAAGGCTCCAGGCTCAGTGCGGGGTCTGCTTGATATTCTCTACCTCCCTCTGCCCCTCTTCCTGCTCACTCTCTCTTTCTCAAATAAATAGATCTTTTAAAAAATTACTGCATAGTTTGTCATGCATTAATCATTATTACTGATGTAATACTGTAAGTAAGGTGCTGCTAGGATGTACTTTGAGGGGCTCCAGGAAGATAAGCCAGGGGGCATGGTGTAAAGGATGACTATAATAACTCACCCACCTATAGTCACTGAAAAAAAGTACTATGATGGGAAACATTCTCTACTCTTTGGAAATACTTGGGAAAAATTCTTAGATGTCTTAACATATCTTAACATTATACACACACACACACGCCTACATACAGTATACACACGCCTTATATACAGTATAACATAGATAGAGACATATAAATGTTAATATACATACCTGTGCCTATGTAGATACACTTCAGTGATAGATAAAGTCATCTAGCCCAACAGACACAGTTTTCTTTTTTCCACCATGAGCCTAGCAACTCTTTATTTAGAACCTGATTTTAACTGGAAAACAGTTTATTTTTATTCTGGAAATCAAACAAGGAAATTCTAGAATAGTAAGCATTAGAAAGCCAACAACTTCAGGAAAATGAATCCAAATTGTCTGGTATGTGTGATTTTGCCTTAGAATCCTAATTTCCTCAGGCTTTTCTAAGAAATTGCATTACCTCCTTTAATCAATGATTTTAACTTAGAAAGGAAAATCAATACTAATTTAACCAATTAAAGTCAAATTAATTTACCTCAGTTGCTGGTATATTTTAGTGGTTTATGTTTGGATGACCAAGTTTTCCATATGGTCATTTAAATACTCCACTTTAGAACACAAAATTATTTTACAAGCATTTCAAAAAACAAAATGTAAAACATTACATAAATAACTCATGTTTAATTTTCCTTAAAGAGTAAAAGATAATTTGGTTTTAGAACTTAGAAAAGTACTCCCAAGACATTTCAAGGTTTCTGGTTTGTTTTTCATTGTGTCTCCCTGTCAGTTTTAATATAATCATTTTTAGCTGTCCTTGCCCTGTTGGATTGCTTTCCATGTCAGCTGACCCTAGCCTGAGTCTTTTAAGAACAAAAGCTTCAGAGAGTTCTGTGAATTGCATTTAGGTCAGAAATTAGGATTCACTGTGGAAAGTATTTACATTTTTGTTTGAGTTAGACCTTATGGAAAACTTTTACTGAAGAGTTTAGAAGGGTAGTAACTCAAATTTGAGCTCTGTAAACTCAATGTTTTAGCTCTGACAGTAACCAACTTTTCCCTATAAGGATTTATATTTTAAAGGGAGGAATTCCAAATGACATAGAACAAAAAAATGATATAAAAGCAAATGCAATTTTTAAATCTAACTAGGCATAACTGTCTTATTCTCCACTTTTTTGATGGGTCAAAACACCAAGATACTACTAGCTGTTACTTATTTCAGTTAGTTAAAGCATGGGACTGATGAAGCCAAGGTTTAAGTTTTTTTGGGATCCAGTTATTTTTCTACTTTGCTATAGTCTCCAATTTCAGCTGCCTACAGAGAAAATAGAATATTTAGTCATAAGGGACAGAGTGTTGGTGCATTTGCTCAAATATATTTTCTCTCCATCTATAAAAAATGTAATCTTTCATGACTTATAAAAGCTGGGAGCATCACCTTTATTGAGAAGCACCTACTACAATGGAAGGGGTCATTATTTCAGAGTCTAAAGACATTTGTTTGAGCACTAATGTCATCTCTAAACTAGCTGAGTTCCCTAGGATACATACAATTTGAGCCTATCTTTCATCATCTGAAAAATAGAGTGTTAGTCATGGTTCTCCAGAGAAACAGGAATATATATATATGATTTATAAATAGAAAGATATAGATATATAGGTAAGCAGGTAGATAGATAGATAGATAGATAGATAGATAGATAGATAGATGATAGACAGACAAACATAGCCATAGATATATAAAGAGATTTATTGTAAGGAATTAGTTCATGTGATTATGGAGGCTGAGAAGTCCCACGATCTATCACCTGCAAGTTGGAGACCCAGGAAAGCTAGTAGTATATTTCTAGTCCAAGTCTGAAGACCTAAGAACCAGGAGCACCTATGTTGTAAGCAGCTGTCCAAGGGTGCAATACCAATGTTCCAGCTCAGGCATTCAAGCAGAAAGACAGAATTCTACTTTCCCCCATCTATTTGTTCTATTCAGTCCCTCAGTGCATGATGCCCACCCACAGTGGGGAACAGTCTGCTTAAACTCAGTGTACAGATTCAAATGCTAATCTCTTCCAGAAACACACTCACAGAGACATACTGAAATAATACCTAACCATATATCTGAGCAACCTATGGCCACGTCAAGTTCACCTATAAAATTAACCATCACAAACAGGGTTGATAAAAATGGTAATAAGGGCCACTCTGGTTTTTTCAAGAGTAAGTCAAATGAGATAACGCATGTAATTTTATTTCTGTATGTTAAATTTTATAAAAAGGCTACTTACTTTGATTAAAGTACACAAGTACTCTATAAGATGGTTTCTTTATGGCAGATTCTAAGCTTGAGGCATGATGTCAATGTAACCAGCCAGGGAATGTGACGATTTCTGCCTTTCTGGTAAAATGTTCCATGTAGGTGAATGAATTATGCTAGATATAATTATAACAACTCATTATTTTCTGTGAACTAAATATAGATTCTGAAGTTTAACTGACATTTTGATAGATGTGTGGGAGAAAAGGGTGATATGTTTAAGAAGCTTTGATTCATTTATATCTATTTAATTGAGTACTATTGCATTATCAGTACACATTATAATGAAAGATCATCATCTTCCATTCTTTTAGAATATATTGTTGCTTTTACTACATGGTTATAACACATGTATTTATCCAGGTAATTTTTTTCCTCTGAAGAACTAAGAAAGCATTTATGAAAATATTTAAAATATAGTTAAAGGGGAAATACAAATCAATATTTTCTGTGATATGTGAAAAAAATTGTGTGGAGGTGGTCTGAATCCTACTACGTAATGTTTTAAAACAGAATGTAGTGAAATATGAGATGATTTTAAAAACAGAAAAACTATAATGGCATAAAATGACATACAAGAAATAAAAAGTAAAATCAATAGTGCCAAAATTTGGATCAATGATGAGGAGAATGGCATTGAGAAAATCTCACACATAGAGAGGAAAGTAAGAACAATGTGGAAGCCATTATGGAGAAGACATTAATGAAGGGTTACAGGCAATGAAAAGCTAATATACAGATACAAGTTTTCTTGAAGAAGAGGGAAGACCAGATTCACAATATAAAGAGCAATAGTAGAAATATAAATCTTCCTGGACTATAAGTTTGAAGGAGTTCATTGTATAAAATTAATCATCAACAGGTAGCACCTAGATTATAACTTAATAATTAATAAAGTATTTGGTTTCAAGAACTAACAGAATTATTGAGATATAGAGAAAATTCTGTTAAATGCAGAGGTTAAAAATAATAAAAGTATTTTTAGATTTCTTTACAAAAGTAGTTGCTAGTAGACCTATTCTAAATCAAATAGATATGACCTGGGTAGACATATGGTATAGTAATATATGTATGGAAAAACATCTACCAGTAGAAAGTGGGGTGTTTCTCAGAAAGATGGGAGGACTAAAGAAGGGACTCAATTATCCCCAAAATAAATCTAAAAATTTAAGATAATTCCAGTTATAATATCAATCTAATACTGATAGACCTTAAAAATACAGATTAAATTTATGCAAAAGAATAAAAGTGAAAGAAAGTCAGGAAATTTCTGAAATTTTAGCTTAAATAATAGGTGATAAGCTCTATCATTTATTTAAAGTAGAAAACTAATTAATCAAAAGAGTATGTTCTTGGCTCATAATATGAAAATAGATCAATAAATAAAGTCAAGAAGCAGATTCAAGAATATACAAATTTTAGTCTACAGTAAGTCATCATGTTAGATTAAAAGGAAATGATAACTTTGTCAATATATTTCATTAATAGTCTTTAGTTATGCTATTTTAGAAAATACATCTCCAACACCAAAATAATATCCAGATAGACTGAATATTTATATGTAAAATATGAAGACATAGAAGTAGAAGTAAATATGTGAAGATTTTTAAATATTATGATAAAAAGGTCTTCTTGAGCATAATTGAAAAGCTAGAAATGAATAAATAAGATTATGGTATTTATTCAGTGTAAAACCCCATAAATAAAACTGAAAGACAAGCTCCTGGTAAAAAGCATTTGTTATATGTGTCACAGATAAAAGCTAATAACCCCAATAAATCAAAAGATCATACAAATATGTAAGGAAAGAACAAGTGCCCAGTAGAAAAATAGGCAATTGGATAGATCTATCACAAAAGAAGAAATACAAGTGGTCAATAAACATAAAAAGGTATTTCCATAAACATGCATTGTAATAAATATAAAGAATGAGGTCATATTTTCAGCTTTCATGTTAGTATAAAATAAACATAATCTTAATGCATAAAGCTGGACATACATGAGCAAAGTATAATTTATTAATAAAGTTATCTTAGAGGGACAATATTTCATGTTGTTTCTTTTTCTTTCTTGCTTCCTTTATTATCTCTTTGTTCCTTAGGTTTGGGTCCATTTAATAAAAATTAAAGGCCTTACTTCAAGTTTTCTATGTAATGGGAATTGTAAAATATTGAATATTAACCAGCAAGTTTTCCAAGAAAACTTGAAAGAATATTTGGCATTTGTGATCCGGTATTTCCTGTCCTGTGCTACTGTTAACTGAAGGTACTTGATTACACTCCTTATAGCCTTTAATAACAATTTATCTAATTTCAGTTTGGCCCCTCTTGACTAAGAAAATGTTACATTCACACTTAGCAATACTCTGCAAGCTTTGGAAATAATAGAAGAACAGTGGTATTGTCCCACTTCATCATAGGTCCGTGGTAGCACAGTGTGAAAGGTCTGACACACATTTCCAATAAAAATATCAAAATCAAGTTTATATTTAATAACCCAAATCATCCCCAACATGCTGTTTTCAGTGATTCCTAGCCTGGATGATTCTGAAAGGCTCCCAATGTGCTAAGTGGCAGAGGTTAGCCCTCCGAGGTTAAAACATGAAAGCGGGTAAACCAACCATGTATAGCCTGTCGGAGGCATGCTACATCATGGCCAAGTTTTACTTAAAAGGACGGACAAATGGTAAGAAAAGGATGTTAGCAGTTCCTGCTGGATTATTTTCACATATATGATTCCCACCAAATTACAACATAAATTTATCACCTATCTTTGATTCCCTTAAGACTAAACATTGTAGGGGGCACCTGGGTGGCTCAGTTGGTTAAGAGACTGCCTTCGGCTCCGGTCATGATCCTGGGGTCCTGCGATCTAGCCCCGCATCGGGCTCCCTGCTCAGCCGAGATCCTGCTTCTCCCTCTCCCTCTGCTGCTCCCCCTGCATGTGCTCTCTTGCTCTCTCTCTCTCTGTCAAATAAATAAATAAAATCTTTAAAAAAAAGACTGAACACTGTAAAAATCTGTAGATTGTTTATCATTTTTCTATATTCAAATACTGCCCAGTGTTTTAAGTTACAACTTATGAAAAACATGTATCAAAAAAAATTTAGATTAATTGTTCCCTTCAGAGATTTTCAAACTTTTGTTTCTTTAGCAAAATTTATCTCAAAGAGAGATTTGCCATATAATCCCATCTCTTCTCTGGAAACCCACAAGTTTCTCAGAAGAACTCGAACCAGCTCTCAATGATGTGAATACAATCTGTTGAGTCAAGGATGTTCAGATCCCTATCTCTCCACATGTTTTGGTGCTAGCTCTTTTTCTGGCTACTTCAGTACTACCTTGCATTTCGAAGTGAGTCTCGGTGAACTATATTTTAGACTGATTCAATTGATCCTGTTAAATGTATAATATTAAAATTTAACTATTTTTATTGAAAATAATTACATATGGATATAACTTATTGAAATTCTTGGTCTCAGCACTAAAAATCTACAAATCTAACGGCTCAGTCAGTTAAGCATCTGCCTTTAGCTCAGGTCATGATCCCAGGGTCCTGGTTTCAAGCCCCATGCTAAGCAGGGAGCCTGCTTGTGTCCCTCCACCCCCGACTCATGCTCTCTCTCTCTCTCTGAAATAAATAAATAAAGTCTTTTGAAAAATTTATAAATCTAAGTACTTAAGTGGAAATATTAATAAAAATGATGGATTAAAGTTAAATACATATTCCTCAAAAAAAATTAATTGAGATAATTCACTGGCTCTATCACCAAATCTCCCAAGCCCTAAGAGAGTTCGGGTTGAGGCTAAGCTTTCTACTCCCATTCAAAAATCACAGATTATTTGGTAAGAAAAATCGCTGCCTGAAGATGTCCACACCTTAATCTCTGGAATCTGTAAATGGTTTCATTACAGTGCAAGAGGGGATTTGTAGATGTAATTAAGTATGTGGATCTCAAAATTGAGAGATCATCCTGGATTATCCAGGTGGGCCGAATCTAATCACATGACCTCTTCAAAGCAAAGAACTTTCTCTAGCTGCACGCAAGACATATGTAACAGAAGGGAAGTCAGAGAGTTTCAAAGTGTGAGAGGAACTTGAACCACCATTGTAGGAAATATAGAAAGCTTGAAAAGGAATATGGGCATCCTCCATAAGCAAAGCCTGGCTGAAAGCCAGCAAGGAAACGGGACCTTGGTCCTACAACTGCCAGGACCTGAGTTCCGCCAACACCCAGAATGAGCTTGCAAATGAATTCTTCCCCAGAGTCTTCAGTAAGGAATGCCTGATAGCACCTTGACTTCACCATTCAGAGACCCTAAGCAGGGAACCCAGTCAACCCACCAAGACTCTTGACTTATATAAACTGTGAGATAATAAATTTGTTGTTTTAAGCCACCACATTTGTGATAATATGGCACCAACAGAAAAAAATGCAAATTATCAAAGAGGCATTCCATCCTGGCAAGCAAGTTTTTGTGTATTTGATCTAAAGCCACTTATTTTGTCCTATCTTATTTTTACTGCAAAATAAGAAACAACTATTTACAATCTCATCTTGCTTTCTAAGAGTTTCATTTTTAAATAAGCTCCTTCGAATTCACTGATAAAGTGCATTTGAATTTTGTAAGCAAGATTTCATCCCACAGTTTCCGTCTCATACAAATATCTCATATGTCTGACCTTTCATCAAAATATAAAGCTTAACTTAAAGTAATAGTTACCTAGGGGATTTTACTATCAAAAATCATTTATGAATTTGGTAAGTGTTCTTCCCTATTGAACAAAGAGAGCATGTGCGAAAAAGGTATGACTTCAATGGTGTAGAATACTTGATGCAGTTCATGGGCCTCTATCATGAAAAATAGCCACTACTTAATTAAGAACATTCTGGGGCGTCTGGGTGGCTCAGTCCGTTAAGCATCTGACTCTTGATTTTGGCTCAGGTCATGATCTCAGGGTCATGAGATTGAGTCACGAGTTGTGCTCAGTGCTCAGTGGGGAGTCTGCTTGGGATTCTCTTCCTCTGCCCCTCCTCCTGCTTGTGCTTTCTCTTTAAATAAATAAATAAAATCTTTAAAAAAAAAAAAAAAAGAACATTCTTTCAGGTTTATATTCATTTTGGATATGTTTATGTTTTTATTACTAACGTTAGAAACATAGTATAAATTGAATATATATGCACAACTACAAAAATGTTAACTAAGTAAACTATACAATGTGAAATAATAACCTATCCACTGGAAATGATTTCTTGAGCATTTACTACATGGTCAACACTCTGCTAGGCACTGTCAAAGATACAAAAGGGATATAAGACATTATTTCTGGAGGCAGGCTCATAGTTAGGGAAAACAAACTCCTACTTAGAAGGACAAAGATATGAGTGATTTATTTTATTTATTTGTTGAATGATTAACCAGGTACTTAAATCATTTATTCAGTAAACATTTATCACGTGCTTGCTGTATGTTCGGCATCGTATAAACAGTAGGGTGACCACAAGCCTAAAGCCAAGTCCGTGCTCTCAAGAATCTCGCCAGGGAGTCAGATACTAATAAGAGGACTGCATGAAAGAGAAATAAATCAACAGACTTACATGCAACATCATATAGGCGGTCCAGAGATATCAGGGAATCAGGAGTCAAGAAGAGTTTTCTATAAGAGAAACCTCTGGAGGGAGTCCTTAAGGATGAGCTGAACTCTCTCTCTTAAGAGATCAGGGCATTCAAACCAAAAAGAGTTATTGCATTGAAAGGACCAGAGGCAAAGATGAAATGAAACATTTGTGGCAGTCTGTACATGTTTTAGTGAGGAAAAACACACATCTGTGAGTGGGGATGGGAGAGATGACAAAGGGCTGATCCCAAAGGGCCCTTGTGGCATTCTAATCAAGACAGACTTTATCATGAAGGTGACAGAAAGCAATTAAAGAGGTTGCAGTAGGACATCATGAGGGCAGAATTGCAGTTTAGAAAGTTCACCCCGGTGGCAGAGGAAAAAAAGAGTTGGAGAGTGGCAAGATTTTTCATAGGGAGATCTGACTGGAAGTTGTATAAAAATCAGATAGCAGTGGTGTTATAAAATTATTGTGAAATGTAAGTACATGGCATGCTGTCTGAAAAATCCTATTAAATCAGGAAAAATAGATTGCTCTTTGATATTTAAATTATGAAAGTAACACATAGTGGAAGAATTTGATCAAAACCCACTAGCTTGAATAATAACTTGAATATGACAAAATAATCACTCCTGAGTCTGCCAATAGGATGTAGAATTAGGCAGCCTGCCCTTACTAGCATGTTCAGCTTTGTTATGATATGAGTACATTATTAGAAATAATGTTATGAATACCCCTAAAGGGAAAAAATAAATAACAAAAGAAGATATCCAAAGAGTGCAAGGGGGAAAAGAGGCATAAGTATTTTCTCATTGTGAATTTATTAATGGTCCATCCCACTCCTTAGTTCCTCTTTTTGTCTAACCAAGTCAGTTTCTCGTGGTTTGCTGACTCTGATTACTGACAACGTCTCTGAGCCTTCAAAATGGAAAACTAGAGTCTTCAATGTGGTGAAGAACTTGAGATATTACCAGTAAATCTTTTCCTTCATGCAATTTCACATCCTTCTTCAAATGACTAAATTCAAGAAATGTTGAGATAGTAGAATCAAAAGGACTTCATACTTAGCAGGAGGGAAGTGTGTGGATAGCAAAGATAGGAGTAAAAGAGGAAAGTTATGAATGATTTCCAGCATTCTAGCTTGAGCTACTGGTGGGTAATGCTGCTATTCAATAAGGTGGACTAGAATCAGGTCTTGACTTGGATACAGAGGGAAAGGAAGATTGTGGATCATAAATTTAGAATATGCACATGTGAAGTGCCCCCTCTGTTTTGCAGCTGGAGATTTCTGGTATAAATTGGAAAGTTAGGTATGAAACTTAAAAGCTGATGACTGAAACATGAATTTTGGAGAGATCATTGTATGGCTGAAACCAAAAGAGTGGGTAAACTCACCCAGCGGAGGTAAAAGGATCAATTCAGGTAAGTGAAGAATTTGAGAGGAGATGGAGAATCAGGGGGTATAAGCAATAAGACTGCTGTAAAGAGGAGAATAAACAGGAAGTGCAATTTAGGTGAAAGTGATCAGGAATTAACCAAAGCACTAGGTTTGGTTTAAGGTATGTATTCCTTGTAGAGTAGACAGGGTTCAATTCAGGTTATATATCAGAATTTAAGCATCATCAATATTTGTTCTGGAAGAATACTTGATAGAGGAGGGACATAATTAGAGTAATGTTGCAGATTTGAGAAAAAGAATGGCTTGTTCTTACTGTAATATGTCAGTGGTCATAAGGATTCGGACATAAGTAATAGTAGCAAAACATTCTAAACAAAGGAATAACAATTCTTAAACTAATTTCACCTCCTGTTTAATTTCCACTTTCTCATATTTTGTTTCTTTTGCTTCACTGGGGAAAGAAGAAAACTAACATTTTTGAGTGTCCCGGCATGCTACCATTTGCTCTAACCTAACACTGAGATCTAATTTAAACCATATGACAGCCTGGGAGGAGAATGGCACTGCCAATATCACAGAACAAAAACTCAGTCTCAGTGAATTTAAATTGCTTGGGTCATCAAACCAATTCAGTGACAAAACTTGCATCCGATCCAACTGAACCCAATTCCCAAGTCCAGGCTCTTACTGCTACACCTGCTCCCTCTTCCTCAGCTGCTCCACCTCCCACAAAATTTATCTGGAATTGTCATCACCTCTCTCTTCCATCTCTTCCGATCTTCCTACCTTCTTAAGGCTTACCTGAAGTTCTGCTTTGTTTGGGAATTCCTGCTGAGGACTTTATCTCTAAAGTATTTTTCCATCCTCAGAATTCACATAGAATATTTTTCAAAGTGTTTTCTGAGAACACTGGTTTCCCAAAACTCTACAAAATTGGGTTCTGCAATCAAATAAATTAGAAATCCTGCAAGTTAAATCTATTCAGGGAGCAACCTAGTATTTTTTAAATCTTTTTTAATATGGAAAGAGTACCTTCCAGGCACTCCTATGGTTATATAGCATCAACCCAAGTCAACTGCTCATATATTATTTTATCTTTGTTCTGGTAAGTCATATTATAAAATAAATTGTAATCTTGAATGTCATGACCAAGCAGAGATTACTTTGCATGTTTAATTATGTGAGAAGTAATTAAAATATGTTAATTGATTTATTTGTGAGAAAAATAAATATATATAGACTATTCTTTCTGTCTAAAACAGTAAGAAAAATAAATTCTGGAGATTTAGAAGGTGGAAGGGGTTTGACAAGAAAAAAAATGTCTTTTCTGCAAGTTTGCGTCTATCTTTTGAAAATTTTGTCACGTTAAAACTGAGTAAACAGGTTTTTCTTATGATTCAAATGGAGAAGGGTACAAAAGACATTCACTCATGTGGTAACACCAAGAAAAATCCAGATAAAATAAAAAAACATTCTTATGAATAGGACTGTCAAAAGCAGTGGACACACACACAAAAACAATTCTTGATAAACTGGTTTCCAGAGAGAAGAGACTTTCATAGGTAATCAGCAACTTAAGGCAAACTTAGTGGGCAAACATGATGTCAGGTAAAAGAGAAGCCTTGCAAAAGACAAAGAGACACGTGAGCCACTGGCAAAGGAAAGGACAGGCAGTAATGGATTCGAGTCTGAAAGACTCCTAAATGCAATTTTTTTTGTACAGCATTACAATTATTCTCCCCTACAACCATGCCTGAATTTTGCTGAGGAAAAAAGCAAGTAACTTGAGATTATAAAGCAAAATGAACTCACAGAGTTTAGTGTCTTTAAAGCTGCTGCCAGGCCCCAAGAAAATAAAAATTTGGCAAAAATCTGTCAGATCATCCTCTCCCTTTATCTGGCACACATAAGAAAAAAAATCACATTCTTTGGAAAAAATAAAAGCAAGGTAGTAGTCTACTTCAAACTCCACTATTTTTTATACAAAGTACTATATGCTATCAAATATGATGAAGTATGCAAAGAACACAAATATGCTAAAAAAAAAAAAAGAATGCACACAAAAAATCACAAAACCAAACAACAAGTAACCTAGACACAGTAATATCTTCCATTATCATTTTCTATAACATGACCTTGACCCTCTTCCCATCCAAAGGTAGAATCTCTGTCCTTTCCCTTGAATGTTGGCAAGCCAGTGACTCATGTTTAATGGAATGTGATGGCAGTGATGCTGCATGACTTCTAAAGGTGGGACAGAAAAGGCAGGAGCTTCTGCCATGTTGCCTGAGACACTCATCTTTGGAACTCAAAGTCACTAAAGAAACAGTCTCACTACCCTGGGGCTTCTGTAGTGTCAGAAGTCCAAGCCTCCTAGAAAGTTCACATACTGGCATTTCATCAGCAACCCTGGTGTCTGGGATATCCCAAGCCCAGTGTAATAAATGGTCTGAATCCAACCTTTAGCTAACAAGTCACAGCAATATTTGAGTCTTCACAGATGAAAAGCCAGTCCCAGGGGAGCAGATGCAAGGTTCCTGACTTGATTTTCTCAAATTACTAACCCCCAGAATCCATAATCATAATAAAATGATAGTTTTAAACCATTTAAAATTTTAGGATAATTTGTTACACAGCAATAACAATTGAAACAGCTGCTATATATTGCATGGGACACAGATTTCACTGGCTCCTAGAACTGAAAACAATAATTGTCAAATAAGCAACACAAATTCCAGAAATTTCTGTAATATATCATTTACAATGTCTGGTTTTTACCTCCAAATCACAAGATATGGAAAAGGGAGGCAAATGTGAACCACATATAGGTAAGAAAAGCATTGGAATAGGAATAGACATTGAATAGTTCCAGATGATGGATTTAGTTGCCAAAGTTTTCAAAGCAGCCATTATTAGTATAAATTAAAGGAAAATATGTTTGGTATTCAAACAATGCCAAAAGAAAAATGAAAATATTTTGTAAAACATCAAAATGGATATTCAAGGACTTGAAAATATAGTATCTGAAATAAGAAATTCACTAGACAAGCTGAAGAGCAGACTTGAGATGGCAGAATAAAGAATCAATGATCTTGAAGACAGATCAGTAGGAATGATCTATTTCCTCTCCCAACCTGCCCGCCCCCCCCAAAAAAAACAGACAGAAAATAAGACTGAATGAAGAAGAATAAAGCTTAAAAGATCTGCAGTACAGGGGCGCCTGGGTGGCTCAGTCGTTAAGTGTCTGCCTTCGGCTCAGGTCATGATCCCAGGGTCCTGGGATCGAGCCCCGCATCGGGCTGCCTGCTCCGCAGGAAGCCTGCTTCTCCCTCTCCCACTCCCCCTGCTTGTGTTCCCTCTCTCGCTGTCTCTCTCTGTCAAATAAATAAATAAAATCTTTAAAAAATAAAAAAAAAAAAAAAAAAAAAAAAGATCTGCAGTACAATATCAAGTGGTCCAACTCATATGTCACTGGTTGGGTATACAATGCTACTTTGATTAACTATTTGGAAGTTTCTTACAAAATACACCTACTTATCTACCTGCAAGTCAGTGCTTACATATTAACCCAAAAGAAATTTAAACATATGCCCATAAAAAGATTTGCACAAGAATGTGCTTTGCAGCTATATTCATAATAACAAAATAATCGAAACTACAAGTCTCCATCAATGGAAGTGATAAATTGTGGTGCATTTATAGAATAAACTACTTAGATGTAAAAAAAAAAAAAAAATGAATTAATGATTCGTGCAAGATGATAGGTAAATCTCATAATCATTGTACTGAATAAAGGAATCTCCATATAAAAATGAATGTATTATGTAATTCCACCTATGAAGTTCTAGATAGCAGAAGAAGTCTACGTAGGTAAAAATTAGGATAACTGTTGGCTCTCAAGGTGAAAGGGGTTGTTTAGAATGAATCACAGGGGATTTCTGTGGTGATAAATGCTCTATATCTTGAAAAGAGTAAGGATAAAACAAGTGTAATTATTTGCTAAATTCATCAAATTATACACTTATGATCTCTGCATTTTATTCTATAATTTTGTGTGATTTTTTAATTCCAGAAATTAATGAACATTTGTCTATATTTCTTTTTGTTTATTTCTTCTTAGGAAAATTAAATTGAATGAACTGTTTTTTGGTTCCATAATTCACTTTCTTTAATTATTAAAACATTGAGATTGGAAACAGTATAGGAAATCAGAGTACTTTTGAATAATCTCATTATTAGTGAATCATTTTTTGTATTTGGCAAAATCTAAGTTGGAGACATTTTTATAGTTAATGTGCTTCACAAATCTTCAGTTTAAATAAGGAAGTAAACGGTCTCTGCTTGATAATGGTGTAATAGTCTATTTTAAGCCACTAATGTATTTGAAGGTAATGAAAGTAAATTTTCTTAAATAAAATCTGTATTTCTGTTTTCTATTAATTCAGATTATTGCATTAGTTCCATAGCTCAAGTTAACAAGGTAATGCTTTTTTGATTGGTATAACAAAGATTTATTATATTTTAATTCCTACCACATTTCACTACCTCGAACCTTTTTTAGACATGTTACATAGATCTAAATAAGTAGGCACTTGTCTTAATGCTGTTTCATTTGCCGATTCTTACATAACACAAAGTTAGGGACTGAATAAAAAGTGGAGGTAACACTAAATGTAAGATGACCAAAAATGTTGGTAATTTGAAGTACATGGAGAGGGATCTGTGTACTATGAAAGTGTAGCCCTCAACAATATTTTCTTTTCCACTCTCTTTCACTTTTAACTTGGAGATAACTTTTTTTAAAAAGAAAGAAACTCGAGGCCCCTGGGTGGCACAGTCAGTTAAGCATGCAACTCTTAATTTTGGTTCAGGTCATGATCTCGGGGTCTTGAGATCGAGCCCCACATGGGGGCTCCAAGCTCAGCAAGGCATCCGCTAGAGTTTCTCTCTCTCTCCCTCTGCCCCGTCCCCTGCATGAGGGCGCTCTCTCTCTCAAATAAATAAATAAATCTTTAAAAAAAAAAAAAAAAAGAAACTCAACTTAAAATTAGTTCTAGATACATCTAACTCATGAGATTTGGGTAATGATTTTATTATGTGCTATTTTCTTTTAGTTATGAAAAAGATGGTAAATATCTTTATCATGTCCAGACAGGTTGAAAACATAGAACTGCCTGTCACTTAATGCAGTTAAGGGGGGAAAAGTTCAGTTTTCTGAATCCTGAAAAGATTTTTTTGTTGAAAAGATTTTTGGGACACCTGGGTGGCTCAGTCACTTAAGCGTCTGCCTTCAGCTCAGGTCATGATCCCAGGGTCCTTGGGCTCCCTGCTTAGTGGGGAGCCTGCTTCTCGCTCTCCCTCTGCTGCTCCCCCTGCTTGTGCTCTCTTTCTGACAAATAAATAAAATCTTAAAAAAAAAAAGATTTTAACATTATAACTTTATAGAATGCATGAGAAATACTATATATAATACTCCTTACAAAGCAAATGCTTGTATATATATATGTAACTACATATATATAAAACTTTTCTTTCTTATTACTTTCACTGTTACTGCCCATCCAGAGAAGGACACAATACAGAGGGTCCCACACCTTCTCATTTTACGGCCCCCTGAGCATCTCAGAAGCCCTACAGCAAAGGAAGCATCTGTTTCTTCATTAAGTAGATGGCACTAAACAAGTTAATAATACTTCCGTCATAACAATTTAGTATTTTAAAATATAATACAGATGAGGGACGCCTGGGTGGCTCAGTCCCTTAAGCATCTGTCTTTGGTTCAGGTTGTGATCCCGGGGTCCTGGGATCAAGCCCTACCTCGGGCTCCCTGCTCTGCGGGAAGTCCGCTTCTCCCTCTCCCTCTGTCCCCCTCCCCCTGCCCCTGCTCGTGCTTGCTCTCTCGCTCTCAAATAAATAAAATCTTTAAAAATATATATAGTACAGATGAATTAAACACAAAATAGTATTTTACTTTCACTCTGAAAAAAATCCCAATTACTGAAATATGAGATGTGGGCATTCATAACTTCTCAAACCTCAGAATCAGACTGTACAACATTGTCCCCGTTTCCTAGTCCACATCAATTTGTGCATGGCCCTTGTTATTCATCAGAGCAACTGCCAAAATTCAGCTTTGTAAAGATATATTCTAACCAAAAGAATGTTTCATGGTCTAATGTTGAAATTTTGAACTAGCTCAATCTAGTAGCTTACAGAGTGTTCAACATGGCTGGTATCACTGTGATTCTTTATAATTTAAAAAGGTTCCACGGTGCCCCGTGAATTTGCCATGATGCCCCTCGGCACTTTGTCACACAGTTTGGGGGAATGTGCATATCAATAAAAATAAAATAATAGAAACTTCTGATTATAAAGTACAAATTGAAGGAACATTCTCTGGAATTAGTATGAGAAAATCTGTAACATATGAACAAGTATTAGACTGAGAAATTAGTAATTAATGAGTTAGTAATTGCCCTAAAGGGAGAATGAATAAAATATAGATTTTTTACTTTCATGAGACTTAGAGCAATTAGAAGAACTGCAAACCAGAAACAAGGCTGCCACACTGAAAAAAGTGTTTTAGAAACACAGAATGTTACTTTAAGATTTTGCCACATAATACAAGTGTTTGACAAGCAATAATCCTGAAAACTCCATGACTTACTCCCACATTTTGAAAAGAAATTTTAATGATTCTCTGAACTACCTTCAGCTCAAGAAATAGATTTAGTAACCCTTTAAGATAGTTCCCTTACAGATATATACAACAAGATTATAAAATACAATTGGGAGATGATTGGGAAATGTCATCAATTTTTTATAAATGCTTTCAGAGAAAAAATATATAGTTTACATAAAAATGAATAGGATATTTTCTTAGAGTGGAATTGATAACAAATGCACTTTGTACTGATCCTACAATGTAAAATTGTGATTATAGAAATAAATACATCAGAGCACAAGTATTCTCCAGCATGAGCTTGACTGTGCCTTAGGAATTTGTAGCCTATGCCTTAGACCAAGTGAAGACTACAGTGGTCCACAATCCTTCACTGACAATTCTAAAACAGAAGGGCTCTGGGGAAATTTCTTTATAAATTTGGTGCTAAAACTTGCTCAGGAAGGAATTTGTGTCAACAGTCAATATGGAATAACAGATACCAAGTTACCTTCCTGCCTAAAACAAACCAAAAGTTCTAACCAGAGTTGTTGTACCTTTTTTTCTTTGAAGCCTGTTCATTGTTGGGTTATATATATATTTTTAACATTCCATGACAATCTGACAACAATCTTTCATTGGTCTACTTACTTACATATTAAAATTGACAAAAAATCACCGTCATTCATCTAAATTTCTTGAAACACCTATGCCATTTTGAGAAATACATTCCCGTGATTCTATGTGCCAATTAATTCTTCTCAGATTTCTGCAATAGTCCATTCAGAATCAAAAGATGGTCAACTCCCTCATGATATCATCCTTACTGGCTTCTGGCTATTGATAATGAAGCAATGTTCCTAATGGTGACATCACGGATTTGAAATTCCACAATATGTGTTCTACCACATGCATTATGGAGGTCAGTAAGTGATTATTTTTTGGCCCATGGAACCCTCCTAGCAGCAATTTACTATGTACTGTGTAAGGCCCCATATTAGGGATGAGGGATAAAATGGTGAAAAGAACATAATGGGTCTCCTTTAGAACTTACAAGCTATCCCAACGAAAAAAAAAAAACAAACAAGTAAATAATCAAATGCACGTAATCAGAGCTTATAAATGTGGAGTCTGGGGTTAAAGAAGGGTGCCCTGAGGAGGTGACATTCACGCTGAATACAGAAAGGTGAGTCATACATAGCTTAACAAAAAAAGGAGAGAAAAATGAAAATTAATGGAATCAGGCATGACAAAATTAAGTAAAAATTATGAGTGTTTTGAGAGTTTTTAATTGAGTTGAAATATTATTTTTAGCTTTACTTTAATTACTATATAAGTACTTGTAGGTAGGATTGTCAATCCCAGAGTGAAAACAATGAAAAGAGGGGGGAGGGGAAAGATGGCGGAGGAGTAGGGGACCCTATTTCAACTGGTCCCCGGAATTGAGCTGGATATCTACCAGACCACTCTGAGCACCCACAAAACCAGCCTGAGATGTAAGAAGATCTGGATCTCTACAAACAGAATATCGCAGGCAGTTGGTTTTGAGGTACGAAGCGGAGAGCCGTGATCCTGCGGGCAGATATCAGAGGATAAACGGTGGCGGGAGGATGCCTGGCTGTGGGGATCCTACACCGCCGGTGAGTGACAGCCTCGCGCGCTGCGGTCGGGCACAGACTCCCAGACTGGTAGCGGCGGGAGAGAACTTTAGGGCAGCCCCCGGGGTGGAAAACCAGACCCATGGGGTCACGCGCACGCGAACTGCAGCACCCCCGGACAGAAACCGGAGCGACGGTCACGCGCACGTGAACTGCAGCCTCCGAGACGGAAACCTGGTGTGCCGGGGTCCTGCCGGGGAATTGCAACCCCCGGGGGTGGAAACCCCAAGCAGCGGAGTTGCGCGCGCGCGAATTGGGAGTGGCTGGTGGTTTTAGCAGCACAAAGGGCAGAGACGTGCCCCGACCTGGAGGCAGGACTGGGAGCACTGCGGAGGGGCGCACAACCCAGGCCACTGCAGTTTATAGCAGCACGGACAGAAACGGAGACGGTATGGCCTGGAGAGCTCACTGAAGAACAGACTGAGGTCTCTCTGCTCTGAGACAGAGGGTTGGAAACGGTCTCTTCCGCTCTGACTCGCGGAAGAGACACGGAAAGCCGCCAGGGAAAGGCGCCAGAGAACAAAAGCCCCAAAGACTGATTCCCACTGAGCCCATCCCCACCAGAGGGGCGCAGGGCAAACTCCGCCCAAACAGGGTTGCCTGAGTAACAGCGTGGCAGGCCCCTCCCGCAGAAGACAGGCTGGGAAAACAAGAGGCCAGCAACCCTAAGGTCCCAAAAAAACAGGTGCATCTTGCGTGGGTTCTGGTCAATAATTTCCACTCTATACATTCCCTCAAACACCCATCAACAGAATGACTAGGAGGAGGAGCCCCCCAAACAGAAAAGACTCAGAGATTATGACTTATGCTGCAGATTTACAAATGGATGCAGACATAACCAAGATGTCGGAGATGGAATTCAGGCTAGCAATTGTGAAGACAATGGCTAGAATGGAGAAATCAATTAATGGCAACATAGAGTCTCTAAGGGCAGAAATAAAAGGTGAATTGGCAGAACTTAAAAATGCTATCAGTGAGATCCAATCCAATCTAGATAATCTAACAGCTAGGGTAACTGAGACAGAAGAGAGAATAAGCGATCTGGAAGACAGTATAATAGATAAAAAGGGAAAAGAGGAGGCCAGGGAAAAACAACTCAGAATCCATGAAAATAGAATCAGAGAAATAAGTGACACCATGAGGCGTTCCAATGTCAGAATAATTGGAATCCCGGAGGGAGTGGAGAGAGAGAGAGGGCTAGAAGATGTATTTGAGCAAATCATAGCTGAGAACTTCCCTAATCTGGGGAATGAAACAAACATTCGAGTCCTAGAGGCAGAGAGGACCCCTCCTAAGATCAAGGAAAACAGGCCAACACCCCGGCATGTAATAGTAAAACTTGCAAATCTTAGAACCAAGGAAACCATCTTAAGGGCAGTTAGGGGGAAGAGATTCCTTACGTACAGAGGGAGGAACATCAGAATAAGGTCAGACCTATCCGCAGAGACCTGGCAAGCCAGAAAGGCCTGGCAAGACATATTCAGGGTACTAAATGAGAAGAACATGCAGCCAAGAATACTTTATCCGGCAAGGCTTTCATTTAGAATGGATGGAGAGATGCAGAGCTTCCACGACCAGCAGAAGTTGAAAGAATATGTGACCACTAAGCCGGCCCTGCAAGAAATATTAAGGGGGGTTCTATAAAAGGAGAAAGACCCCAAGAGTGATCTACAACAGAAATTTACAGGGACAATCTATAAAAACAACGTCTTCACAGGCAACATGATGACAATTAATTCATATCTTTCAATAATCACTCTCAACGTGAATGGCCTAAACGCTCCCATAAAATGGCACAGGGTTGCAGATTGGATAAAAAGACAGGACCCATCCATATGCTGTCTACAAGAGACTCATTTTGAACCTAAAGATACATCCAGAGTGAAAGTGAAGGGATGGAGATCCATCTTCCATGCCAGCAGACCTCAAAAGAAAGCTGGGGTAGCATTTCTTATATCAGACAAATTAGATTTTAAACTAAAGTCTGTAATAAGAGACACAGAAGGACACTATATCATTATTAAAGGGTCTATCCAACAAGAAGATCTAACAATTGTAAATATCTATGCCCCCAACATGGGAGCAGCCATCTACATAAGCCAACTGTTAACCAAAATAAAGAGTCATATTGATAACAATACGTTAATTGTAGGAGACCTCAATACTCCACTCTCAGCAATGGACAGATCATCTAAGCAGAGAATCAACAAGGAAACAAGAGCTTTGAATGATACATTGGACCAGATGGACCTCATAGATATTTACAGAACATTCCACCCTAAAACAACAGAATACTCATTCTTCTCGAGCGCACATGGAACTTTCTCCAGAATAGACCATATACTGGGTCACAAATCAGGTCTCAACTGATACCAAAAGATTGATTTTATTCCCTGCATATTCTCAGACCACAATGCTCTAAAACTGGAACTCAATCACAAGAAAAAATTTGGCAGAAATTCAAACACTTGGAAGCTAAAGACCACTCTGCTCAAGAATGTTTGGGTCAACCAAGAAATCAAAGAAGAACTTAAACAATTCATGGAAATCAATGAGAACGAAAACACATCAGTCCAAAACCTATGGGATACTGCAAAGGCGGTCCTAAGGGGGAAATAAATAGCCATCCAAGCCTCACTCAAAAAAATAGAAAAATCCCGAATTCACCAACTAACTCTACACCTTAAAGAACTAGAGAAAAAGCAACAAACGACGCCTAAGCCACGCAGTAGAAGAGAAATAATTAAAATTAGAGCAGAAATCAATGAATTAGAAACCAGAAACACAGTAGATCAGATCAACGAAACTAGAAGTTGGTTCTTTGAAAGAATTAATAAGATTGATAAACCACTGGCCAGACTTATCCAAAAGAAGAGAGAAAGGACCCAAATTAATAAAATTATGAATGAAAGGGGAGAGATCACGACTAACACCAAGGAAATAGAAACAATTATTAGAAATTATTATCAACAACTATATGCCAATAAACTGAGCAATCTGGATGAAATGGAGGCCTTCCTGGAAACCTATAAGCTGCCAAGACTGAAACAGGAAGAAATTGACAACCTGAATAGGCCAATAACCAGTAAAGAGATTGATTGAAGCAGTGATCAAAAACCTCCCCAAAAACAAGAGTCCAGGGCCTGATGGATTCCCTGGGGAATTCTACCAAACATTCAAAGAAGAAATAATACCTATTCTACTGAAGCTGTTTCAAAAAATAGAAACAGAAGGAAAACTTCCAAACTCATTCTATGAGGCCAGCATTACCTTAATCCCCAAACCAGGCAAAGACCCCATCAAAAAGGAGAATTTCAGACTGATGTCCCTGATGAATATGGATTCCAAAATCCTCAACAAAATCCTAGCTAATAGGATCCAACAATACATTAAAAGGATCATCCACCACGACCAAGTGGGATTTATCCCCGGGATGCAAGGGTGGTTCAACATTCGCAAATCAATCAATGTGATAGAACACATTAATAAGAGGAGGGAGAAGAACCATATGGTCCTCTCAATTGATGCAGAAAAAGCATTTGACAAAATACAACATCCTTTCCTGATTAAAACTCTCCAGAGTATAGGGATAGAGGGAACATTCCTCAAGCTCATAAAATCCATCTATGAAAAACCCACAGCGAATATCATCCTCAATGGGGAAAAGCTGAGAGCCTTTCCCTTAAGATCAGGAACACGTCAAGGGTGCCCACTCTCACCACTGTTGTTCAACATAGTACTAGAAGTTCTAGCAACAGCAATCAGACAAGAAAAAGAAAATGTATTCAAATTGGCAAAGAAGAAGTCAAACTCTCTCTTTTCGCAGACAACATGATACTTTATGTGGAAAACCCAAAAGACTCCACCCCCAAATTACTAGAACTCATCCAGCAATTCAGTAATGTGGCAGGATACAAAATCAATGCACAGAAATCAGTTGCTTTCTAATACACTAACAACGCAACTGTAGAAAGAGAAATTAAAGAAATGATTCCATTTACAATAGCACCAAAAACCATAAGATACCTCGGAATAAACCTAACCAAAGAGGTAAAGGATCTATACTCTAGGAACTACAAAACACTCATGAAAGAAATTGAAGAAGACACAAAAAAATGGAAAAATATTCCATGCTCATGGATTGGAAGAATAAACATTGTTAAAATGTCTATGCTACCCAGAGCAATCTATACCTTCAATGCCATCCCGATCAAAATTCCAATGACATTTTTCAAAGTGCTGGAACAAACAATCCTAAAATTTGTATGGAATCAGAAAAGACCCCAAATCTCCAAGGAGATGTTGAAAAAGAAAAACAAAGCTGGGGGCATCACGTTGCCTGATTTCAAGCTATATTACAAAGCAGTGATCACCAAGACAGCATGGTACTGGAACAAAAACAGACATACAGACCAATGGAACAGAATAGAGAACCCAGGTATGGACCCTCAACTCTATGGTCAAATAATCTTTGACAAAGCAGGAAAAAACATGGAATGGAAAAAAGACAGTCTCTTCAATAAATAGTGCTGGGAAAATTGGACAGCCACATGCAGAAGAATGAAACTCGACCATTCTCTAACACCACTCACAAAGATAAACTCAAAGTGGATGAAAGACCTCAATGTGAGACAGGAATCCATCCAAATCCTAGAGGAGAACTTAGGCAGTAAGCTCTTTGACATCGGCCACAGCAACTTCTTTCAAGATACATCTCCAAAAGCTAGTGAAACAAAAGCAAAAATGAACTTTTGGGACTTCATCAAGATAAAAAGCTTCTGCACAGCAAAGGAAACAGTCAACAAAACAAAGAGGCAACCCACAGGATGGGAGAAGATATTTGCAAATGACACCACAGATAAAGGGCTGGTATCCAAGATCTATAAAGAACTTCTCAAACTCAACACCCAAAAAACAAATAATCAAGTCAAAAAGTGGGCAGAAGAGATGAAAAGACACTTCTCTGAAGAAGACATACAAATGGCTAACAGACACATGAAAAAATGTTCATCATCATTAGCCATCAGGGAAATCCAAATCAAAACCACACTGAGATACCACCTTACACCAGTTAGAATGGCCAAAATGGACAGGGAAAGAAACAACAAATGTTGGAGAGGTTGTGGAGAAAGGGGAACCCTCTTACACTGTTGGTGGGAATGCAAGTTGGTACAGCCACTTTGGAAAACAGCGTGGAGGTTCCTCAAAAATTTAAAAATAGAGCTACCCTATGACCCAGCAATTGCACTCCTGGGTATTTACCCCAAAGACACAGATGTAGTGAAAAGAAGGGCCATATGCACCCCAATGTTCATAGCAGCAATGTCCGCAATAGCCAAACTGCCGAAAGAGCCGAGATGCCCTTCAACAGATGAATAGATAAAGAAGATGTGGTCCATATATACAATGGAATATTACTCAGCCATCAGAAAAGATGAATACCCAACTTTTACATCAACATGGTTGG
Source organism: Phoca vitulina (assembly GCF_004348235.1). NCBI lineage: Eukaryota > Metazoa > Chordata > Mammalia > Carnivora > Phocidae > Phoca > Phoca vitulina. Next base: position 9,115,055 of record NW_022589746.1, read on the forward strand.
GACTGGAGGAGATTATGCTAAGCGAAATAATTCAAGCAGAGAAAGTCAATTATCATATGGTTTCACTTATTTGTGGAACATAAGGAATAACATGGAGGACATTAGGAGAAGGAAGGGAAAAATGGGGGGCGGGAATTGGAGGGAGAGATGAACCATGAGAGACTATGGACCTGAGAAACAGACAGGGTTCTAGACGGGAGGGGGGAGGGGGGATTGGTTAGCCCCGTGATGGGTATTAAGGAGGGCACGTACTGCATGGAGCACTGGGTGTTATACGAAAACAATGGATCGTGGATCACTACATCAAAAACTAATGATGTATTGTATGGTGACTAACATAATATAATAAAATTAAAAACTACAAAAAAAAATAAAAAATAAAAAAAAAAAACAATGAAAAGACATAAAGTTTAACCAACACAAAGATATGTATAGACATTTGGTCACAAGAGATCAATGAAAAATATTACTAAAATTTTAAAATTTAGAAAATGTTCTTTCTTGCCCCTTCAAATTCCAATTAATAATTCATTGTGGTGGGTGCCTAGATGGCTCAGTCTGTTGAGCATCTGCTTTCAGCTCAGGTCGTGATCTCAGGGACCTGGGATCAAGCCCCATATCAGGCTCCCCGCTCAGAGGGGAGTCTGCTTCTCCCTCTCCCCCTGCCTCTCCCCACTGCTTGTGCTCTGTCTCTCTCTTTCTCTCAAATAAATAAATAAAATCTTTAAAAGAAATAATTAATTTGGGGAAAAGACTCTTTGTAATATCTTTGAAGAAAAAATAGTAAAAAGACTACATTATTTGCCTGTATTTTGAATAATATTCAGAAATCAGTCTTCAAGAAGCTCTAAGAAAAACAGTAATTAATGAAATGAGAACATTTTAAAATCTGGCATAAATATTAGAACAAAATAAATGGCTCTTAAAATTTTTCTTCTCTTAATTCAGTATAATCTTCAATATATCATCAGCAGGAAGTTAAATTTTGAAGAATGCAGCCATAAAACTGGCATAATAACTGAAGGAAATTATATTTTCTACCTAGCAATAATTCAGGTATATGTGTATAAATAGACGTATATAAAAAAGCAAACATATATGTGTGTGTATTCATTATATATATATTTACTTTATATATTCATATATATATGTACATGCACTTTAAGTACACTTGTTTTCTGTGTACTAACCAATTAATTTTCCTTTAAACTCTGAGTAAGCTTGCATGGAAACCAATAAAATGACCTCCTTTTGGTTTGCTTCTTGAGCACAGTTATGCAACCAGTTTTTAAATGTAAAAGTACAAAACCCTCAAAAACAAATGGCCTTTCACCGAGGAAAAACTAAATACCTCAGACCATGATCAGATTCATGCCCTATCTGAATATTGAAAGAGGCATAAAGAGGCACTTGGTCCAAAAAAAAAAGAGGCACTTGGTCTGGAAGACTCTTCAGTAGGGAACAGCAAATGACTGGAGTATGGAATAGAAAAAAGAGTGATAATAGATACCCAAATTCAGTTCCACACTCTTTTTAAATAAATTTCCCTAAATACTAAGGTACAAATGAGAAATTACCTTAAGTGCAAACACATCTGAAAAGCACTTCCTGAAGTACAGTGCATAGCTCAAAATTTTCTAAGACCAGTTGATCACAGTACAAAATTGTCTTTTGGAAGTAAAGATAGCTGCCCACCTTAACAAATTTACCACCACTCAATGCTCTGACAAGGAAAGATCGAAGAACAACTCATCGCCCGCTTTACATTTGGAAATGGAATACCGTGAGCCATGCTTATTGCCAAACATCGAGGAAAACTGAATGGAGCCAGCAGACATGCAAAGAAGGAGCCTACAATGATCAAGTATCAGGATTTTTGCAGCACTAAAAACAACAACAAGACTAGATAGCAAAAACCTTTCCATCCACAAAGAGAAAACTTATAAGGAAATGGTGATGTATAAAAATGATGACTACTGTTAAAACAGGCTCACCTAAAAAATTGTTGAAATATTTGAAACAGGTATTCTTCAACACTGAGTCTAAAAAAAGATCCAATAACAAAGGAAAGCATCGGTCAGTAACAGATAGTGAAATTATTAAAGTTCAATTCCTGAAAGAGGTGAGAAAAGATTCTTGACATTTGTAAGGTCAAAGTTCATAAGAGAAAAAAATTTGCCTCCCTCCCAACAGATAGACCATTTTGTTTTTTTAAGTAGGATGATTTAGAAATAACTCCAGGTGTGAGTTATGATGCCAAAACACTTGCAATAATTCTACAGCATAGGGTTCGAGTCCACTATCAGAGTACTGAGCTCATAGGCCCAATTCCCCAAGTCTACATTTCTTCGGTGTTAGAAATACTGTTAATACTACCATTCTTTTGGTAGGGTTTCCCCTAGAGGACACAACTATTTTTATAAAATGTTAATGCCTTCCTGTTAAAATGAAAAATTGTGTTATGGATTAAAGTCTGTGCACTGAGTTTAAATGAGAGAGGATAAGAGTGCTGTCCTTTAATGGATGGTACCTGTACAAGAATGTGAGGCACGCTCTGTACTGAAGGGTGATCTTCCTAGGGCGATAGAAAAATATATCGGGCTGACAGAAGCTCAGAGATAAGTAATAGATTCTGTTATGAAGAGAAGATACCTTTTCCCTGCGTACACTTCTAAACTAGGTTAGTGAATGTCGCATTAGTAAGAAAATAAAATAATTTGCTGTTCGATTCGGCTAGTGTGATTGTCAAATCCAGACAGGTAGAAGTCAGTCGGATTCATTAGAGCCCTTTCTAGAAAGCACATTAGCAAAACATTTCTGTAAAATAAAAAACTTTATCTTTACCTTATAAACACAGTAAGAGTAGTTTTCCTCTTCTGTGTACAGTTTGTTCAGGGAAAGGAAGTGAATAGCACATACGGAACATCTACTAAGAACCAAGAGCTGTTAGGTGCTTCATATTCTCTGTCACTTGACTCTCTAAACAAACCTTACAGGTAAATCTTATATTCTCTCCAGTTCAAAGATCAGGAAGTAGGCATCATTTATTCCACCTCTCACTGAGCCAGTTACCCAACAAGTCTTGTGTCCTGGGCATGGCGCTAACTTCTAAGGGTCTTGTGGTGAATAGTATGACTACAGTCTCTTGGCCCCATGGGGTTTACATCTGTCAGTGAAGAAATACATCGTACAGATTGTTGTTGTTTTAAATTTGTTGTTGTTTTTATAATGGCTTTGTATATTATGACTATGTTAATAGAAGATACAACAAAAACAGATATAAAGATGACCTGATCTGATTCAGGGAGTGTGGAAAATTCTCCCAGAGAAAATAACCTTATGACTCAGATGATTAACTCACCCTAAGTTGTGGAGCCACGTGTGGAAGAAACACCTTTTGAATGTCAGTCTGATACCCCAGTCTGCCTACTTCACTGTCATGTGTCATAATATTTAGTTAGTAAGATAGCCAATTAGTTGGCTGTTCAAAAAGAGTTTGTGTGCATTTGCTGCGTAAGTGTCTGTGCAGAATCTGTGTCCAGGAGTATATCATACGTGCCTTAACCACAAAGCAAATAACATGCACTGAGGGGTCCCGGCTCCATCACCCACTAATGGAGAATCTAGGGAGCACCTCAGGAGAAATCTAGACCGGGGGAATGCGCAACACCAGACAGCCCTCTTTCAAGTCAGGTCTGTTTGCGCTGATGTTGAGTGACCTCAAGCTACAGAGTTCAAAGCAGCAACCGACAGCTAGACTTCAGCTGCATACCTTCCTCCTCTGGGACCAAACAGTAGCCTGTCTTCCACTCACCCACGAGCTCAGCCAAGTCCCCCGATTTGTCAGATCTGAACTCAGTGTGATAACAGGTGTGGCTTGGTCCACTAATGCCGTAGATGTGTTTCCTATCTGACACCTGCAGCCTGCTGTCCTCACTGAGGAAATGGGGTTCACATCCTCCTCCTTACTCATTAGGCCCAGCCCAAATATCTGAGTGACCCAGAACAAACGTCCAGGTAGTAGCCCACATACGATAGTCCTAATATTTCAAGTATATATGTCTCAAGCCAATAAACCAAGTCAGCCAAATCCAAAGTCCATCTGTAACAGTTCTTTTTACTATGTGTTAAGTTCTATTTGTCTAAGTTTGAAGACTTTTTATTTTGCAACTAAATAAGTTTTGATGTGGGAAACAAAGGCAGAAGAAAATTTATCCAATTTCCTTACTGCCTACAGCCCACTGACAAGTCCTTGAAACAGGCCGAGTGACCTTCCTCTAGGGACTCAGCTGCCTCCATGTTAATACTTTGCTAAGGGCAAAAGGCAATCCTAGCCCAAATGCCCCTCCCCCTTCCAGGATCCTTTAAATTTACTTTAAGGTATAAAAATTCCTTTAGAAACTTCCTTTATCTCTAAACCCCCAAGATACATGCTGGCAATCATCCCCCAAGCATATGGCCCACCGATACACATTTGAAGGGTCTCATGATTCAGGTTTTATTAGACGGTAATAAATGACCTTTTCCCAACAACAGCTAGCCCCCCTCAAGATCCTGGAAACCTTGCTTCCAAAATTCCTTAGAGACCTACGCTCTCCCCGACCCCCTCCCAACTTGAAAGTATATAATGGGCCACTCCTCATGACCCCAGTGCAGCTCTGTCTACCCCCAGGTCCTGTCTCCATGCTTTAATAAAACCACATTTTTGCACCAAAGACAACTCAAGAATTCCTTCTTGGCCGTGGGCTTAGAACCCTAACATCTTTCCTACATCAGATTTCATCTAAAGGAAGTATTAGCTGACATTTTAGGTGACATTATTCATTAACACATTAGAAGACGAGTTTAACGTCACCTCAAACACAGTAACTGAATTCCATATAATTCCAGACAAGAGTAAAACCAAATGGCTATGGCCAAAATGATAGATGAATGTGCCATAGAATTTATGCTGCTCTTCGGTGGGGGAATCTTTTTTAGCTTTAACTCACCTTTGAGCTTACTTTTCTTACTAGAAGAGCAAATTTAAATATCACTCACTGCCAGGATCTGGGCACAGCCACAGCCAGAGACATGATGGGAAGGAGGAGAAAGGCCAGAGGGTGAGGCCCACAAGAGAAACACCTTCGGGCACTGAGCAGAAAGCATCAGGGATTTGACAAATGCCATGACTTTGAAATAACATAATTCAAGAGGAAGTAACGTTGAGAAATCTTAACTTTGAGTAATGACGTGTGCAGAGTGAGACATCTCTATAATCAGTAAATAATGCTGTTCTTACCAAGAAAAGACAGTACTGGCCAGTCTGATGAGGGCCCAAAACAACATACAACACCCTGAAGAGGAACTTTATGTGGGTGTCAAAATAAAACAGAAGCGGCACACTACAGAGTATCCCTTTAGCTACAGTGGGCCAATTATTAATAGGAAGCATTATGTTAAGATAGGCCTATCTCTATATTATTTTTAATGTTTGTACAGAATTACATTTAGCCATAAAATAAACCATATCCAAATTTCATTCCAATGGCAGCATTCGTGTGTATAGGAGTTTTCAATTTGTTTTATTTATGATGAGTATTCATGACTATGACTGAAAACTGGATTTAAATTAGCACAAATAGTTATTTCAATAAACATTCCCATGCATGGAGTGTGTCGACCAAATAAACACTTCTCTTTAAAGAATGTGAAATTAGCCAGGCTTCTTCCTGGCTGATTTGCTACACCTGACATTAGCATATCATACCACATTTTAACTAATTTATTCCGGAACCTCTTATGTGTGTGGACACGTTAATAATAATAGTAATAACCAATCTGAGAAATAAGACTGCTTTTTCAAACAGCCACTGAGAAGGTCCCATATAAGGAAATCATCACAAAAATTACAAATCCAAATGCTGAACAAGGTTGAAAGCCAGGCAGCATACACATTTTTTCAAAGAAAGCAATATGAAAAAAAAAAAAAAAGAAGAAGCAAAACTTGCCAAACAAAAGAACTTTGTTTCCTATTTCGATGCTAATTCAGAGGGTTTGCATAATAAAATAAAGAGCATCAACAGGGTGTTTCCTTCCTGAGAGCATAAAGACAGCCACCTCACTACCTACAGGAGACTACAGATGATAAAGACTTTTATCTTGCACAGATTTTGATAACAATAGCATTGTGTATTTTAACAATTTTTAAGTTCACAGTTGTGTCTTTAATGATTTTGCCAGTGACAATGTGCTACTCAAAGGTAATTAAAACCTGCTTCTCTGAATATTATTTTTTACACAACGATGCTACAGAGCCAGACAAAGCCATGGGATGGTTGTATTTCAGAGCTTTGGTTTCATAATAAAATAATTTTTGAAAAGGGAAAAGATAGAACATCCCAACATAATGAAATTCTCTGAAGGTAAATTCTGCAGAGAGACAGCTGATATTTAGTGAATCCTGATCATTGCTTACCTTTAAAGTCTGAACTGTAATTACAATACAGAAGACACAAATTGAAATCTTTTTTTTTAAACATTTTTTTAATTAATTAATTATTTATTTATTGGACAGAAAGAGACCCAGGGAGAGAGGGAACACAAGCAGGGGGAGTGGGAGAGGGAGAAGCAGGCTTCCCGCTGAGCAGGGAGCCCGATGCGGGGCTCGATCCCAGGACCCCGGGATCATGACCTGAGAGGAAGGCAGGCACTTAAGGACTGAGCCACCCAGGTGCTGCACTAATTGAAATTTTAAGCAACTGCCAAAGGGACAGTCATTGGCAGTTGCATTATTAAGTCTGATATCACCTTTGTTTCAACCAAGTAGAAATTTAAACAACTTAATCTTTACATGTTGGAATAAGATTATTTATATATAGTAAGTATCTAACTGTATATGTTTACCACCCAAGTTACCAGAATGTGGAAGTCAAAAATTGCTAGTCATTTGTATTTTTTTTTTTTAAAGTAGTCTCACCTTTCCACTGAAAAAACTGATAGCAATTTAAAAGAAGATTGCAGTTGGGGAAAAGCTGTCGAGTACAATTTGGTTCATAAATAGAAAACATGTCATTAGAGATACCCAGAGAGCAATGCTGACAGGTCATCTGTCTGTGTTAGGTTGATGGTCATACAGAGGAGTGAAACTTGCATGATACGGGCTGTTAGTAAGATGCTTTACATTGTTTGTGTTGGAACTAAATAAAAAGCAGAACAGACCACAGAAACCCAGACACAGGCGAACCTCCATATAGCATTATAGTCGTTCTTTAACACAGTAAGAAACAGTCAGGGTATGATTTCCAAACTGTTAACCTTATCACAATAACTGAATATGTTATATGTGGTGTGTGAAAGATAACTCCATATCAGGCCCGTTAATGGACTCTTCTCCCAATCCCATCACTTCTGTCCTAGTGCCTTGTTCTCACTCTTCTGGGATATCATACCTATAACGCTTTCAACTGCCATCGCTTGCTGTTGGCTCTCAGATCAAGATCCCCATCGCTGCTCAGTGCCCTGAGATCCGGGAGCGTACATCCAACCACTCGGTGCATGTTTCCATATGCTTGTGATACAAACACCTTAAGCCTTTCTTCCCCCCAAGTCAGTTCACCCTCCACCGTTTCCCAACCATTCCTGCCTTCAGTGCTCCTTTCCCACCACCTACTCATTTATCCTTTTTTTTATTTTTTTAAGATTTTATTTATTTATTTGACTGAGAGGGAGAGCGAGCGAGCACACAGCAGGGGGAGCAGAAGAGGGAGGGAGAGAAGCAGGCTCTCCACTGAGAAGGAAGCCCAATGCGGGGCTCAATCCCAGGACCCTAGGATCATGACCTGAGCTAAAGGCAGACGCTTAACCAACTGAGCCACCCAGGCGTGTGCCTACTCATTTATTCTTGAATCATCTTTGACATATCCCCCATATTTTCCCATCACATTTAATCTACTGCCGGAGTCTTTGGATCTACCTCCAGCATGTACCTCGATGACATTTTCTTCATACCACCTCCATGATCACATTCCTCGTCTGAGCTATTATCCATATTTGGCCACACAGGTGTGATGCAGCACTCCTGCTCCTTTCCAAGGCATTCTCCACAATTAAGCCAGAGCAATACCTCATGAAACAATGCCCTCAAGAGTGCTTGAAAACCTGAACTGCTCCTAATTCATCTTGAGTGAGATCTGGAGGATACAAGTCATTCTCTCAGAAAGTGGGTAACATAGTGGGTGACAAACAAAAGCAAAGGTGTCTAGCAGGCCTCAGATCACTCTCTCTTCTCTGTTTCACGTACATTTTAACCACCTTCTAACCCTACTGACCAAGAACAGCCCCAGGTTCTCTACCAGGCCCTTGGATGTGTACCTACAGGGGAAGCAGCTACACAGAGACAATGGGTTCCCATAGTCTTCCCTGCAATCTTCCTTTTTTTGTCCCATCTATAGTGGCTGGACCTGGTTGATTTCTCAGATTTTCGCATTATTCAACTACTGCAAGCCAAAATAATGGGCAAATCTTGAAATCAGCAAGGGAAAAATGAAAGATTATAAACAGGGGAACGATGAGCAAATTGGTAGCTTTTTTCTCGTAAGAAGCCATGGATATCTGAGTACAGATCCCTTGCCTCTTTGGTTATATTTATTCCTAGGTATCTTATGGTTTTTGGTGTAATTGTAAATGGGATCAGCTCCTTAATTTCTCTTTCTTCTGTCTCATTGTTAGGGTATAGAAACACTCATGAAAGAAACTGAGGGAGACACAAAGAAATAGAAAAATGTTCCATGCTCACGGATTGGAAAAACAAATATTGTTAAAATGTCTATGCTACCTAGAGCAATCTATACATTCAATGTAATCCCTATCAAAATGCTATCAACTTTTTTCACAGAGCTGGAACAAATAATACTAGAATTTGTATGGAACTAGAAAAGACACCAAATAGCCAAAGGAATGTTGAAAAGAAAACCAAAGTTGGTGGCATCACAATTCTGGACTTCAAGCTTTATTACAAAGCTGTAATCATCAAGACAGTATGATATTGGCCCAAAAACAGACACATAGATCAATAGAACAGAATAGAGAACCCAGAAAAGATCAATAGAACAGAATAGAGAACCCAGAAATGGACCCTCAACTCTACGGTCAACTAATCTTTGACAAAGCAGAAAAGAATACCCAGTGGAAAAAAGACAGCTTCTTCAACAAATGGTGTTGGGAAAATTGGAAGAATGAAAATGGACCATTTTCTTATACCATACACAAAAATAGACTCAAAATGGATGAAAGACCTAAATATGAAATAGGAATCCATCAAAATCCTAGAGGAGAACACAGGGCAGCAATCTCTGTGACCTCAGTCCCAGCAAATCTTGCTAGATACGTCTCCAAAGGCAAGAGAAACAAAGGTAAAACTGAACTATTGGGACTTCATCAAGATAAAAAGCTTTTGCACAGCAAAGAAAACAGTCAACAAAACCAAAAGACAACTGACAGAATGGGAGAAGATATTTGCAAATGACATATCAGATAAAGAGCTAGTATCCAAAATCTATAAAGAACTTATGAAACTCAACACCCAAAGAACAAATAATCCAATCAAGAGATGGGCAGAAGACGAGAACAGACATTTCTCCAGAGAAGACATACAAATGGCCAACAGACACATGAGAAAATACTCAACATCACTTGACATCAGGGAAATAAAAATCAAAACCACAATGAGATACCACCTCAGACCAGTCAGATTGGCTAAAATTAACAAGTCAGGAAATGACAGATGTTGGCGAGGATGTGGAGAAAGGGGAACCCTCCTACACTGTTGGTGGGAATGCAAGCTGGTACAGCCACTCTGGAAAAACAGTATGGAGGTTCCTCAAAAAGTTGAAAATAGAGCTACCCTATGACCCAGCAATTGCACTACTGGGTATTTCCCCAAAGATACAAATGTAGTGATCCAAAGGGGCACGTGCACCTCAATGTTTATAGCAGCAATGTCCACAATAGCCAAACTATGGAAGGAGCCTAGATGTCCATCAGCAGATGAATGGATAAAGAAGATGTAGTATATATATACAATGGAATATTATGTAGCCATCAAAAAAATGAAATCTTGCCCTTTGCAATGACGTGTATGGAACTAGAGGGTATTATGCTAAGTGAAATAAGTCAATCAGAGAAAGATAAGTATCATATGATCTCACTGATAGGAAGAATTTGAGAAATAAGACAGAGGATCTTAGGGGAAGGGAGGGAAAAATAAAACAAGATGAAATCAGAGAGCAAGACAAACCATAAGATACTCTTAATATCAGGAAACAAACTGAGGGTTGCTGGAGAGGAAGGGGTAGAGGGATCTGGTAACTGAGTGATGGACATTAAGGAGGGCAGGTGAAGTAATGAGCACTGGGTATTATATAAAACCGGTAATCACTGAACTCTACCTCTGAAACTAGTAATACACTATATGTTAAGTAATTGAATTTAAATTTTTTTAAAAAGCAGAAATTAAAAAAAAAAGAAAAAACAAAGAAACCATGGATATCAGCTTAGAGTAGAACAACTATAAAATGCTAAAAGAGGGGCACCTGGCTGGCTCAGCCAGTAGAGCATGCAACTCTTGATCTCAAGGTCGTGAGTTCAAGTCCCACATTGGGCATGGACCCTACTAAAATTAATTAATAAATTCATCTTTTTTTTAATGCTAAAAGAAATCTATCCAGAATTCTATATCTAAATGAAAACATTCTTCAAAAATGAAGGCAAAATAAAGAAATTTTCAGAGAAAAGAAAATTGACAGAATTCTTTGCCAGCGTATCCGCTTTATATGAGATGACAAAAGAAGTTCTTCAGGATTAATGGAAATTATATCAGACTCAGATCCACAGAATATGCCAAAGCATACTAAAAATGATAAAAGTCATAATAAATTTAAAAAGTGAAAGAAATGTTTTTTTCTTCATTTCTGTATAAATCACATAACTGTTTCAAGCAAAAATTATAACATCTCCTTTAGGGTTTATAATCTATGTGGATATGACACATATAATAATTACAACATGAAAAATTAGGAACAGTCATGGCAATACACAATTGCAAGGTTTGCTATGTTTTGCATGAACTGATACAGTATTAATAATAGTTAGACTTAAATGTTAAGGTTACATGTTTTATACGGGAGAGCAGCCTCTTTTTTAAAAAAGAATTTAGTTGAAGAGCCAATAGAAAAATTAAAATGAAATTCTGAAAATATTCAAATAATCTCACAAAAGTCAATAAAGGAAAAACTGAGGAATGAAAAAAAAAAAACAGAAGAGAGAAGTGGACAACAAATAATAAAATGGTAGCCCCAAAGTCAAACATATGAACAATTATATCAGATGTAATGGACAACGACTGAAAGAGGTTGTCAGAATGGAATTAAAAACTAGTCCAAACTATAGGATGTCTACAATAGTTACAAATGTCAAGAGAGGTGACATGGAAGGAAATCTGTGGAAAAACAAGGCATGCAAGCAGTAAGGACAAGAAGGCTGCAGTGACTAAATTAGTACCTGCTAAGGTCATCTGTGGGAGGCAGGTGAAACCAGAGCAGACCAGTAACAGGTCCAACAGTGCTCGGAATGGCCAGCAATCCCTGTGCCAACGGATGAAAGATGACTCCAAACTTTGCCGTGCAAGAGAAGAGAAGGCAAGGGGGTCAATGCGCAGAGACGAAGACCCTTTGCTCTTCTTTGCTCCCGCTTTTATTGGTCCTTCAGGATAATCACAAATCCTTTTCACTGTTTCTCAAGCACGTGATTGTGACAAGGGGTCTTACTGAAACTGGGAGGATTTATGAGAAAGATAAGATATGCTAGTCTGCGTGTTGTGCTAAACATAGCCTAAGGGACAGTGCATACTTTTCTTAGATCACCCAGTGGCTGTTTAGGCAAAGAGAGCTTCGGGGAAGGTGGAGTGGTCAGGGGCCGGCATTCCAAAGGCCCACGCCCTTCTCCGAAACCTTCCTTCGCCCCCAGCAGCTTCTGTGTTACATTTTAGCAAGCCTGGTATTATGGCTGATTTCATGCTCTACATTAACCCCAACACAACAGGGATGATCTGGGTCTTCACTGTAGTCAGGGGCTAGGGCTAGGGCTGGGGTGGGAGTCACTGAACTCAGGCAGCTCTTGTGAGCTTTCAGTTTCCCACCTGCACCAAGGAGGAAGCACTCAGGCTTGCTTTTCTCTAAGGAAAAAAAGAAAAATGGAACATTAATGATCTGCCACCCACTCTAAGGAATTAGAAAGAGAAGAGAAAGTATACCCAAAGTATGTTGAAGGAGGGGGAAAAACAAAGTTAAGAGCAGAATTCTGTCAAAGAGAAAATAGAAAAATAGAGAAAATCAATGAATGCAAAACTAGTTATTTGAGAAGTTTGCTAAAATTGATAAGCCTCTAGCAAGACAATCTAAAAAGAAAAAGAGAAAAAATGGCAATTTTAGGAATAAAAGGGGGACATAACTAGCTATCCTACATACATTAAAGTGATAATAAGGGAGTACTAGCAACAACATAATACCAATAAGTTTGACAGTGTAGATTCAATGAACATAATCCTCAAAAGGTAAAAATTATTGAAATTGATTTTAAAAAATAGAAAACTTATAAAGCTCTCTATCAATAAAAAATATTCAATTTGATATATAATACCTTCCTCAAAGAAGATTAGGATATGGGTACACTGGCGTGTTCTTTCAAATATTTTAGGCAGAGTTATTACTCTTTTAACACAAACTTGCAAAAAATAGAAGAGGGAATGCCTCACAGCTCACTTTATAAGGCCATTACTACCATGATACCAAACCAGTCAAAGATAGAAAAAAGAAAGCTACAGATAATTATTCCTCATGAACACAGATAAAAAACATTTAACAGAATTTTAGTAAAATGAATTCAACAATATGTAAAAAGAACAATATTTCATGACCATGTAAGGTTTGTTTCAGAAATTAAAGTTTTTATAACAATTAAAATCATCCCAGGGTTCTGGGATCGAGCCCTACGTCAGGCTCTCTGCTTAGTGGGAGCGTGCTTCTCTCTCTCTCCCTGCTGCTCCCCCTGCTTGTACTCACTCTCGATCTGTCAAATAAATAAATAAATAAAATCTTTTAAAAAACAAATAAAAATAAAATCATCAAAAGTAATTCTCCATGTTAATGGAATAAAGAAAAAAAGAATACATAAGCATTGCAAAAGATGCAAGGAAAAAAAGCACTTAACAAAATTCAACTCCCATTTATGATAAAACCTCTCAGGAAATGAGGAATAAAAGGGAACTTTCTTAACCAAATTAAAGGCATCTGTGATAAAATTTGCAGCTAGCATCAAAATACCAAGGCTTGGCTTTCCAGCTAAGACCAAGATCAAGGCAAGAACGTCTGCTTTCAACACTTCCATTCAGTATTCTACTGAAGGCCCTAACCAGTGCAGTAAGACAAGAAAAAGAAAGAAAAAGACATAAAAACTTGGAAGGGAAAAATAAAACTCTTAACTTGAAGTGACATGTTCAAACAAGTTCTTAATGACTCTACCAAAAAAAAAAAAAAAATTACTAGAATTAAAGAAAATAAGTTGGGCAAGTTCACAGGATACAAGATAAATGTACAAAGATAATTAGTATTCATGTACAGTAGCAATGAACAATTAGAAAATAAAATTATAAAACAATTCCATTTATAATAACATCAAAATACTTGAAATAAATTATTGAAAAATACAAGATAAATACACCGAAAAATATAAAATATTGCTTGCATGTTTTGGAAAACTCAAGGTAGTGAAAACGGTAATTCTTCCCAAACCAATCCACAGAGTCATGCAATTCCAATTAAAATACCAGCAGGATTTTATTTTTAAAGAAATAGACAAGTTGATTTTAAAATTTATATGCAAATACAAAGGACCTCAAAGAACTAAAAGGAAAAGAGGACCAGATTTGAAGAATTTGCACTCCTTAATTTCTAGGATTATTACAAAACTACATTAATCAAGTCAGTGGGGCATTAGCTTCATGAGAGAAATATAGATCAATGGAACAGAATAGGGTCAATAATAAATCCATACTTACATGATAAATTGTTTTTCTCAAAAAGCATAAGTGTAATTTAATAGGTAAAGGTAACTTTTACAACAAATGGTATCAGAACAATAGGATACCTACTTGGAAAATAATAATACTCCCTAATCTCACACCAGAAATAAAACGACTCAAAATGAATCATAAACCTAAATATGTTAGCTGAAACCATAAAAGTTCTAGAACACAACAAATAAAATCTTTGTCAAATTGGGTAAGGAGAGATTTCTTACACAGAACACACACAAAAAATCTATAAAAGAATAAACCAATTAACAAAATGAACTTTGTGAAAATAAACACCATGTCTTCTTTGTATTAGGGTTTTCCAGAGAAACAGAACCAACAGGATATGGATAGATAGATGACAGATATAGACTGATGATAGATAGATGATTAGATAGATTATAAATATAGATAGATGATAGGTAGAGGATAGATAGGTAGATGATGATAGTTAGATGATAGAGAAGAAAGAAAGAAGGGAGGGAGGCAGGGAGGAAGGGAGGGAAGAAGGAAGGAAGGAAGGAAGGAAGGAAGGAGGAAGGAAGGAGGAAGGAAGGAAGGAATTTTAAGAAATTGACTCACGTGATTGTGTGGAGACTTGGCAAGCCCAAAATCTGCAGGATAAGCCAGCAGACTGGAGACCCAGAGAAGTTGCAGTTCAAGTCTTTGGGCCACCAATTTAAATGTCAGTTCAATCCAAAAAACACCTTTACTGAAACATCCAGAATAACGTTTGACCAAATATCTGGGAAGCACAGCCTAGCCTAGCCAAGTTGACACATAAAATTAGCTATCACGTCTTCAAGTTAACAAAAGACAAGCTACATTTGGGAGAAAATATTTGCAGAACACGAGTCTGAAAAAGAGCTTGCATCCAGAATATTTACAACACAATATTAATATTAACACAATATTAATAAGACAAACAATCCAATAAAAAACAGGCAACATATTTGCTTGAAGCTGAAAGAACTGACATGTTGGCAAGAATGTGGAGCAATTGGAAGTATCACGCCCTGCTAATGGTAATGACAAATGGTACAACCACTTTAAAAAATACTATGTCAACATACTCTAAATTTAAACATAATTTTACCATTTGACCTAGTAATCCCATTCATGGCATCATGCAATACAATAGCCACTAACCACATGTGACTATTTAAATTTAAACGTAAGTTAATTAGAATTATATAATATCCAAATTTAGTTTTCTCAGTCACACTAGCCACATTTCAAGTGCCAAAGAGTCACATGTGGCTAGGGACTACTGTATCATACAGTGTGTCTATAGGAATATTTCCATTATCACAGAACATTGTATTACACCGTGCTTCACTAAAGATATTATCCAAGAGAAACCCAAGAAAACATATGTCTCCACAAAAACTTATCTAGTGATATTCACAGCAGCGTTATTCATAATAATATAAAATTAGAAGCAACCCAATTATTCATTAACTGATAAATGGATAAGCAAAATGTGGTATATTCGTATTATGGAATACCAGTCAACAATATAAAAGAACCAGATATTAATAGACGCAATAGTAGGGATGACTCTCAGAGATATGCTAGAGAAATAAGTCTAATATTTAATATGGTATGAACATATGTATATGAAATTCTTGAAAATGCAAAATTATAGTGACAGGAAGCAGATCAGTGGTTGAGCATGGCTGGTAGTCTGGAGGCAGCTGGCTGCAAAGGGGCCCAAGGAAACTTAGTAGAGTGACAGAACTTCTCTATACCTTGAATTTGATGGCGATCCTATGATTGTATATAATTAGTGAAATCCATATTTAATATCAGTAGATTTTTTCACATATAAAGTACATTTTAATAGAACTAAAACAAACATGCACACACATACACACACACTCCTGCGCACACACACCAAACCACTATATACTTCTTAGTTTACCTGAGTTTTATACTTTCAAAACAGAAAGCAACCACACACCTGCATGCATAGGTACTTTGACGAAGAAGTCACTGCAATGCAGGAAGGACTTTTTGTTAAATAAATATTGCTGTGTCAATAGGATATGCATTTGGAAAAAGTGACTCTTGATCCAAACCTCACACAACATATCAAAATTAATACCATGCTCATTGCAGATCTAACTGAAAAAGATAAAACAACATTTTCAGAAGAAAACATATAATATCTTCAGGACTTTGGAGGAGGCACAGATTCTTTCACAGGACATGAAAATAAATAATCACAAAAAATAACAAAAAATGTAATGACTCAGAACATATTATAATTAAGGACTATCATGAGTAGAGAGATAAAGGCGTGTCATAGAATGGGAGAGGATATTTGTGATATCTGACAAAAGACTCGTATCCATAATATAAAGAATTTACAAGGTGCTAAGAAGTCAAGATAAAATTTAAATACTGGCAAAAAGCTTGTTCAGGAAATTCATGCAAGTATAGTCCAATGGCCAAAAGGCATATAATGTGTGCTCAACCTTAGACATTAAGAAAATGCAAATATCAAGCCATACAATTATATTCCTATTAGAATGGATACAATTTGAAAAGAAGATGAAGGAAAAGGAGAAGAATTTAAAAATACATACTAAGTTTAGGTGAGAATGTAGTAAATAAACTATGGCTCTCATATATTGCTGATGGTGTTTATATTGATGTATTCACTTTGGAAAACTATGTGAGAGTGACTAATAAAGCTGAATATATGTGAGGCCTATGACCCAGGAATTCCACCCATAGATATATATCCGATAGGTATGCATTTGCATTTACCAGAAGACATGCAAAAAAATGTTCAGGTAAACACTATTTATAAAAACAAAAGAACTAGAAACTAAAAAAAAAAAAAAATGCTCATCAATAGTTGAGAGAGAAAATAGCCTTTACTGTAATCAGACAATGGACTTCTATAACAGTGCGAATGAATAATCTGCAACTATATGCAATGAAGTGGATGAATATCATAAACTCATTGTTGGGTGAAAGAACCCAGACAAGGGATGCCTGGGTGGCTCAGTGAGTTAAGTGTCTGCCTTCAGCTCAGGTCATCATCTCAGGGTCCTGGGTGCCTGGCTCCCTGCTGAGCGGGGAGTCTGTTTCTCTCTCTCCCTCTCCCCTCTGCTCATGCTCGCACTTTCTCTCTCAAATAAATAAGTAAAATCTTAAAAAAAAAGAAAAAGAATCTAGACAAAAAAGGAGTACATAGTGTATAATTCCAATTCCTAAAGATATCAAAAAACAGGCAAAATTATTCCATGCTATTAAGAGATCAGGACAGTCATTGATCTTGGCAGAGAAAGTCTCTAGACATTAAGGAGAGTTTGTGTTTTGTTTCTTTATCTCCATGCTCTTTATAAAGATGTGAGCAATTTGTGAGGATTTTATTAAACTGCACACTATTTGAATGTTTACTCTATTTTAAAGAAAAGTTGCTTTTAAAGACAGCAATCCAAGAAAAAGAAAGAAGTGGTTTATTATCAAAAGCACAACATCAAAAGCCCGAAGGGCTAAAGATGGGACGGAAAACAAGAATTTTCAAGCTACCCAGAGAAACATTATTTATGGAGGTATGAAAAGCAGTTTGCTAGATATTCATCTCAACTTCCTCAGAGAAGCATTATCTAGTTGAACACCATCACTAAAGCTTTCATTTTATTAAGTTGGTCCTAAAAAATAAAAAATCTCTGGATCTTCACACTGCAAATACTCAAGATGTCCACATTAGTATCAGATGGCTGACAAGTGAGATAGTACAGGAATGCTCTCCCTTGACAGCCAGTAGCATCATGTGAAATACAAACGAGTATTTGCTTATTTGTCTCTTTGTGCAAAGTGTTTTAAGTTCCTTATGACATTTTTTTAAATTGGAGTTTCCTTTCTGTAAGAGGCTGGCAAAACCTGGAGAAAAGGTCTGAAACAGTATGACTTTCAAATTCAGAAGCAGATAAAACACCCTATATAGTAAAGAAACAAAAAAAATCTGCCTTAGATTGAGTCATTTGCATGATGGTATGAAGAGAAAACTTGGAATCTTATTCATGAAAAGTGAAGGATCATTGCAAACAAATGAAAAGGGCATGTAAGTTATATGAGCTCGAAAAATCTAATGAAAACATATTAACTAAATACAATGGTTCCTACAAATAGAACAAAGCCAAATGGATTCTCCCCTTGTGAAACTGACATAGCAGATTTTCCACACAAATGGAATCACATAAATTTTTGTCTACTTTAAAGTTGATGAACAGGATAAAATATTAAAATGTAGGCAATCCATAGTAAAAATCAAATGGCAATGCTATTTCTGTCAAAGTAAAATGTCTTCCAATTTGCATGTGAATTACTGGTGGTAAAGAAAGGGAGATTCACACACACACAAAAGAAAAGTTGCCCTGATATCCATTATCTGCACAATCAAGTTCCCAGTTTATTTGTAACCATCCTTTCTGTTAAGTCATTCAAACACTTGCCAGATGATACAAAGTTTAATTTGAACACATGCCAAGCACCTACAATTCCTATACTAATGTCTTTGGCAAACATGCTAAGATTATTCCCTCACCCATTAAAAGTTTTTCCCCATCAGAAATTTAGCAATTAAATCTTCAGAAATTAATGTTAAGTCTACTGAAAATGAATTTCACAAAACCAAGGAACAGTGCTTGAGATCCTTGAAGGAAAAAAAAAAAAAGCATATAATAAAAGGAATCCCTGAAGGAAAAAAAATCAGAGTTAAATTTCAAGGAACACACACAAGGGTTTTTAAAGTATTTTATACTATTTTTTTTTCCATCATGGTGACAGAATTTTTGAGAGCTTAAAATTCAAGGTAAGCCCCCTCAGTTCAACTTCATCAGTTTAAACAAGTGGGAAATGGATGACCAGCAGAGTTAAATCAAGTTATCAAATCATAAAATAAACCTGTTTCAGAGGCAGCCCTGGCCCCCAGCCTCCCAGTTGTCTCATCCATGATTCATTGACTCTTCTACACCTCTTCTCTTTAGGAGTGCTCCTTCCAGTTGTGAGTTATAGTGGCTTGCTATGCATTGCTACAAGAAAATGAATGTAATTTTCCCAAAACTCCCAGTGCCCTGGATCAAACCTTGCCGGCTGTAAAAATTAAATTATTCTCCCCAGGCTTTGCCTTCATGACATTAACTAGAATCACTGTGTGTTTTTTCACTGTGATTCTTGGAAGGTCAGTCTCCTTTCTTGTAAATAATTCTTTAAACACGAGAGTTCTATATCTGTAGTTTGTCAACCCACTCTATCATGCCTTCAGTAGTATATTTGTGAGTGCCTATGAAATCCTGTTTTTATTCCCTAAGAAGTAGCCCTACACTAAGCTGAGTACAAAAGCTGACAGGAGGGTAGAGGTTAACTGCCAGTGTTTGAGTTTAGGCTAATTGAACAAGAAAGCCATCTACTGGAAGAAACATTGCATTTGAGATCTATTCCCTTCTTGCCAGTGAGTGACGGTCCCCTGCAGCAGCTCTTTTTCCCTCTTTTCTTCCCCAGGTAAATGAGATACGGTAAAAACATTGGAGAGCAGAATGGCAAGGATTAAAGAAGCAAGCAGTTCCTTTCACGTACTTCCCATTTATCAAAGATACACGGAAGCTGGCATAAATAGTACAATTTCTGGATTCCCTCCCCCTGAATTGAGCAGGAAGAAATAACAAATAGATTCTGTGTTTACCCTCAACTCTTTAATCTCTTCTCTAGACACCTGGAACACCCCAGAAGTATGTCTCAAACTCTCAAACTACCTTTCTGTTGATGGTGACTATGACTTCACTCACCTAAGTGTAGATACTGTTCACCATTCTCTCCTAAACAGTCCCATGTTGTAAGGACCAATAGAACAAAGTCATCGGCATGGCGTCCAAAGCCATCTACCAACTGGTCCCAACGTCTTTTTGACTGCCAGTGTACCCTCAACCTACCATGGAAACTCACATTATTCTACATGTATTTCAAACACCTCTATAACACTATCCTTCTATTGAATTCTTTTTTTTTTTTTTTTAAAGAAGCCTCTATGCCCAGTATGGACCCCAACACGGGGCTTGAACTCATGATCCTGAGATCGAGACCTGAGCTGAGATCAAGAGTCAGGTGCTCAACCAATTGAGCCACCCAGGTGCCCCCTTCCTTTTCTTGAATTCTAACTGTATCCCTTTGTCAGCTTTTTAACAAACAAATTCCATGTTCCTTATGAAACCTTCCCAAATGTCCCTCATTCAAGTATTTTTAATTTCTCTTTGTATTCCCGCTATTCTGCCTCTCAGATCACGTCACAGTCTGTCTTATATAAGCTGTGTGCTTTTTCTCTCCCAGCGTGTGTTCTTTGAGCTCCTGAATCTTACTTGTCTTCATGCTTGATCAGAACCACAGGCCATGCTCCTCACAAATGGTGTAGGCACACTATGGCCACTCAAGAAGTGTGTGTGTCACACTGAACTGACCAGTGAATACAATGAGGCCTCGTCTGGCTTGGCAAACATAGAAGGATTTACTCTGGAGTGAAATTTGAGATCAGTTTTTTGCAGAAAATTAGTGTATTAGTGTTTCATTAGGGAAACAGACATTATAGCAGCTATTCCGAGAAGGAAGGTATTCGATACAGAAAATAGCAGCTCTCAAAACCATTTGGAGTCCCAGCAAGCAAGGTCAGGAAAAATCTACTGATGTTCAAGAAATCAGGACCTGCAGGAGACAACAGACAGTGAGCTCAGCTACCAGCCACCTTGCACGAGTGACTGACTCGCAGGGGGTTGCCAAGAATCACTGGAAATGCCTCCCAGCTTCCAAGGCCAAGGCCCACACTCCTGCCCCAACCTGCCAAGAGGCATCACGCCTTCTGTTTGTTTTCCACCTCCCAAATTTCATACAAGTGTCTCTAATTGTTGCTTCCGAGTGCTGGCAGAGGTTCTGAGAAATGTAGTTAAGGATTCTCGGCCCTACTATATAAGAGGCAATATTGAAAAAGAAAAAGATTGTTAAATATTTAATGGTTAATTGGGCACACAAAGACCTGGAGGTCATCATGAGTCAGGACTGTTTTTCTGAGCTATGGAATTTAGATACAAACATACATGACTAAGTAAGAGAATTATCTGCAACGGCCCAGAACTTTAACCCAGTTGAGCTAAATGAGTTGACCCAGGATGTCACGGTGTAGTTACTTAGCTGACAGAGACCCAATTACAGACTCAAAAAACAATAAATTATGTATTTCTTGAAATGTATCTCACTGCAAATTCTAAGTGATACCATTAAAAAGAGGGGAAATAAGATTAATTGATATAGAAGAAAAAAAACTTTAAATTTTTGTTATTTTCATGTGAGAGATTGTTTTAAACATAACAGGGATCTCAATATTTTAAGAGGCTGAAAAAGTTGCCAAATCAGTAGTAAAAACTATTACTTCCATATGGAAGAAAAAAATAGAGCTCCTGACATGAACTCCTCCAGAAAGCTACCAAAGTTCCATAATTGGCAAAAGGAAACCAACATTTTCCACGCTTCTTTCTCTCACGTAACCACATTTATATTTTTAAAGCAGCAACTTCTGGAACATTAAAATTCTGTCAATTTTCACTCATTTCTTTAGCCTGCCTTTTCATTTCTCTGTTCTTCAATATTTGCATATGAGTGTGCTTTAGAACAAATAAGACCTGGATTATAAGAAGTGCATGAAACCCACAGCTGTGAAGTTAGGCATGAGTAACACTTGAAGCAAATATTGTCAACACATAGGATAGCTCATTTTTAGGAAAATTGCCCCCTTGCCAAATAGGATGGCGACTATAGGGGTGTAGAAGAGAGAAAAAGTGAGAAAATAAACACGGTGTACATAAATCTGTAAAGCATTCTGAGACGTTATCGCTAAGAGTTGTGTGACATTCGACAAATTGTATAATCTCTCTGTTCCTCCATTTTGTTTGTTCTTTAACCATATCAGTGATGTAAAAACTGTGTTGCCCATAGCCCACTCAGGCGTTTCTCTGAGGGGAGCACCCCAAACTGTGAGGCTTGTGGCCCTCACTCTGCTTTAACCTGAGCAATCATTCTCTCTGGGGAGTCTGCGTCAGATTCCACTGGAACCGAGGGTTGCTAAGTCAAAGAACAATTTGAGAAACACTAGTTTAGTGAACTACAAAAGGTGATGCCGTAGGAATGTGATGTTTTCTTTTTGTCGGGTGGCATTAGATGAAACCTCTCAAGGGATATAAACATCTGTCTATTTTAAAAGGTGTCCAGGAAAGAAGACTTCATTATGGCTTTTTATATTCCTCAGCCTTACTTTCATCCTGAATTGCTCTTTGGGGGATTTAGTTCGGCTTCACCAATAATCAAAGAAATAAATTAATGCCCATATAAAAGACCATTTTTTGTCTATCAGATGAGAAAAAAAAACTCAAAAGGAGAAATTTTTTAAAGGATGTGTATAGGCAACAATTTCTTCTATTTCCAAAGAGGTTCTAAATTGGGACGGACTTCTGGAAAAGAAAGCAAATTGGCAATATATGTCAAAAGCATAACATGTTTCTGCACTTTGAATCCATACAAATGAAGACTAAAAAACAGTCCAATGAATAAAATTATTTGTCAATACAGATATTCTTTTCTGCACTATTCTCTAGCAAGTATATCAGAACCAATACAGATTAAGGGTATCATATTAACTGGGCTACATACATGCATATATAGTATATGTAGACAATAAATACAGGCTTCTGAGAATTGTTAATGACACAGGAAACTCTTATGATATATTGTTAATTGTAAGAAAACAGAAAATGCATAGCAGAAATGCTACAATATAGTAACAGTGGCTAAAGGTGGTGAATATATGTAAGATTTTCCATTTATAATATGCTCTGTATTTACCAAAGGGTAAATATGAAGTTCATCAGAAACAAAAGACTATTTACATAGAAGTTGAGCAATTTTATATGCAGTGAAGTTGCAGAAAAAAAAAATGTTTGCTCTCTCAGAGATAACATTTTATGTAATGAACGTATTTTAGACTGTGTCTATCCTTGCAAGTCAAAGTGGAGAACATTGCTGGTCTACTTTATATTATCTCAATTTCGATATGGTGCAAATCATTCTTCCCTTCAGCAATCTATTATTTTACATGAGAGTTGACATTTCACCTCAGAGGACTGACTCATCTAGATTTGTTTCCCAATAGCTAAATTTAAATTCCCAGTACCTAAACTATTGTCAAAGATAAACAAAGCTGGACACCAGTTAAAGTGATAAGGACAGACTTTATCAGCAATAACTATTGCAATGCGGAAAAGAATGCATCTTGCACTGAACCCAACTTTGATTTGTAGAGATGACTGGACGGTTTGAAGGAAGAATGATGGAGTAGAAATGGGGGCTCAGTAGACTCTGGGAAGTGAAAAATCACCAAGGGTTGGTCAGTGTAGATGCGATTCGGCCAGCCGTGTCTGCTAGCTGGCAATTATCGAGGTTAGGATTCTGTCCTCCCACAGAGATCAGGAAACAGTGGCTATGTCCTTCCCGATGATTACATTTGAAAAGACGGTTTTCAGAACCTTGAGAAAGGCACTCCTACGTGGTAGTAGATACACATACATCTCAAACAGTCAAATGAACTATTCCCACTGGCAAGTCCTTTTGAATACATGCTTCAAGAAAACATGGTCAGGGGCACATTCTCAGGTGTTGGCTAGAAGAGTCAGTTCTTCTGCTGGTCTGGTGCTTTCTCAGACAGACCCTTCAAGGGGGCTGGGGTCAGTCTAGGGATGTGACCTCGAGCTATTGGAAACTATGTTTGTGTTTGTTCAAGTCATTGTATGGCAGAGTTCAGACCTGGCAGAGAAGCCTGCCTAGAATTTGGTCAAAGAAAGCATCTTTGTCAGTACCAACATCTTCCAAGTAGAATCCGACTGCCTCAAGTACATCACACGAGAAAGAAGAAAGTTCTTGCAATTTAGAAAGTCCATCCATGTATTTATCCCCTTATCCTTATGTTTAGCAGCAGTTTTGTTTTTTTTGTTTTTTTTCTTAGCTCCCAATGATCTGGCATACATACCAGTTGAGTAATATTGAGTGCTTGAGTATGATCTATTTAGGTAATTATTACTCTTTGTTTTTACTAGAGAAGCCCAGATAAAGTACTTAAAGCAATCAATAATACATATTAATTAAGTTTATACTACAAATTCAACAATGTAAAGGCAATATTTATATATAGAAAGTGATTTGGGGAAAATGGCAAAATTTTTAACTTACATACCTGCGCATAATTCATCCATTACATTCAATTCAACAATAATTTATTGAGAGTCTGCTTATAGCAAGCAATGTGTTTCATAATTCATTCACTACTCCTCTCAACAAGCTCTTCTTGGCGGCTAAGACGTAATTGAAAATGAATGTTTTTGTGTAAGATTTTTCAGGAATCTTTTAGAAATAAAGTTAGTAGTAGAGCAGGCTTCATCCTGATCTCTAGTGTGAATATTCCCATACTAAGCTGGGATACCATAGCTGTATTTTCAAATACAGCTGTATTTCAAGCTGTATTTTTCAAGCTGTATATATCTGTACTTTCAAGAAAGATATATTAGAACAAAAAAAAAAAGAAAGATATATTAGAAACTGACCAAAGGCATGTATAATTTAATAACTCTCCAGAAGTAAGATCATCTTAAAGGAAACATCTAATATCGTGTTTAGAAGAAAGGTCTTTGGAGTCAGGTAAACCAGGAATTGATTCCTCAATTGTTCTCTAGCTATGTGACCTTAGACAAGTCACTAGGCTTCTCTGGGACTTCATTTCATCTGTAAATTAAGGATAATTCTTACCACATAGAATGTTACTCTAAGGTTAGATGAGATAATGTAAATACAACTCCTGATACATAATAAAGTCTCAGTAATAACTGTTATGTAGGTTCTTTTTTTTTTTTTTTTTCATTACAGACACACCTTGGAGATATGCCCGGTTCAATTCCAGACCACCCACAATAAACCAAATACTGCAATTAAGTGAGTCAAATGAATTTTTTGGTTTCTTGGTACAAATAAAAGTTATGTTTAGGGGCACCACGGTGGCTCAATGGGTTAAATGTCTGCCTTCAGCTTAGGTCGTGGGATTGAGCCCTGCTTTAGGCTCCCGGCTCAGCAGGGAGTCTGCTTCTCCCTCTCCCTATGCTCCTCATCCCCCCCTCCCCCTGCTCTCAAATAAATAAATAAAACCTTTTTAAAAAGTTATGTTTAAACTATACTGTATAGTCTATTAAGTGTGCCATAACATTATGTCTAAAAAAGCAATGTGCATACCTTTGTTTTTAAAAAAGCACTTCATTGCTAAAAAAATGTTGAACGTCATCTGAGCTTTCAGGGAGTTGTAATGTTTTTACTGGTGGAGGGTCTTGCCCTGATGTTGATGGCTGCTACTGATCAGGGCGGTGGTAGCTGAGGGTTGGGGTAGCTGCGGCAATTTCATCAAATCAGACAACAAGGAAGTTTGCCATATCCATCGACTCTGTCTTTCATGAACGATTTCTCTGTAGCATGGGATGCTGTTTAACAGCATTTTACTCACAGTAGAACTTCTTTCAAAATCGGAGTCAATCCTCTCAAACCCTGCCGCTGCTTTATCAATTAAGTTTATGTCATATTCTAGATCTTTTGTTGTCATTTCAACAATCTTCTCAGCACCTTGACCAGGAGTAGTTTCCGTCTCAAGAAATCACTTTCTTTGCTCATCCATAAGAAGCAACTCCTCATCTGTTACAGTTTTATCATGACATTGCAGCAGTTCAAATATAATAATGTGAAAAAATTGAAATATTGTGGGAATTACCGAAGTGTGAGACGGAGACACAAAGGGAGCAAATGGTGTTGGAAAAATGGTGCCGATAGACCCGCTTGACACAGGGTTGCTACAGACCTTCAATGTGTAGAAAACACGGTATCTGCAAACTGTAATAAAGTGAAGCACAATAAAACAAGGTATGCCTGCAACTGGATTTCCTTTAAAAAAAAAAAAAAAAATATATATATATATATATATGATCATATATATATATATATATATATATATGATCCATGCCCAGCATAGAGCCCAATGCGGGGCTTGAACTTGAACTCATGACCCTGAGATCAAAGTCTGCATTGAGATCAAGAGTCAGACCCTTACTTAACAGACTGAGCCACCCAGGCACCCTTGTAATTGGATTTCTCTGGGATCCCTGAATTAGAAACATATAATGAAGTAGAATAGACAGACCAACTAAACGATTAATATCAATATATGAAAACATAAATGTGCTAAGTGTTCAAATGGACAACAAAATATGACAGGATAATAGTTGATTTAAATCTAACACTGCCTAAAGAAATTCCAGAAAGATCAGAGAAAACATAATACTTCAATTTAGTCTCAAAGAATAAATACATGTTTTCTAGGTAGATCAGAAGAAAAAATTTATATGTAAGAAGCATCGTGTCCAAAACCTGAAGGATAAGGAGGGTGATCTGGGGAAAGATGAAATTAGTGTCATTGGGGTAAAGACTTGGTTGGGGGGGGTGCAGCAGGTTGGGGAGGTTAAAGCTTCGGTTGGGACCCATTATGTGAGTGTTGAGCTGGAGTTGTCTCTTTTAGATAGCATGTGCCCAAATGAAGAATTATTATATGCACATCTGTGTTTTAGGATAATGGCTTGGGCTCTGCTCCATAAAGTATGCAAATTCTACTTTTTCTCTCAATAGACATACATTTTGAACAAGTTCATGAGTTACAGAAAGGCAGGGAGAACTTTCATTCTGCAAATTAGTAATAACAAATGATAATTTTTTAATTTGTTTGCCTTGATGTTTACAATACCCAGCCTTAATTTTGGGCCTAGAAAAAGTGCAAGTCCCCTCTCTTCAGTGCCCCGCCATAGAATCCACAACAGATTGGCAGCTGAGGGTCTCTGCCACATGTTCAGTTGCGCCTGTAGAGAAAGAGTCAACACACACAAAAAGCAGTGGTCAGCGCTAAGAGAATTTATTGCACATTAGGAAGGCACGAAACTGTGCCATCGGTACACAAGTGTGCTTAAATTGGAGAAGAGCTTTCCATGTCTGTCTGAGCCATATTGCTGCTCTGTTAGACATTTGTGATAATATCTGAAGAACATTTCTCCATTTAAATCGTCCTTTTGTTAAAGATTATTTATTTATTTATTTTAGAGAGAGAGAGAGCCATGAGGGGGGCAGAGGGAGAGGAGGAGAGAATCTCAAGCAGACTCCCCGCTGAGGGTGGAGCCCAATGTGGGCCTCCATCTCACGACCCCGAGATTGTGACCTAGCTGAAATCAAGAGTCAGAAGCTTACCCAACTGGGCCACCCAGGTGCCTCTAAATTGCCCTTTCATTATTGCACCAAAATAAGCTGTTGAGTATCCAGCAGTGCTGCACCTCGTTTCTAGGCTACCAAGTTTATCTCCTAACATAAATACAGGGTTTTTCCACCTTTCAGAGTTTAAAAATTCATGAGGATAAATGGCTTTTCAAACTTATTGTATAGTGCAGATTGCCTTGATGGTCATCAAAACACAAAATTTACAAAATTTATTTTAAAATTAAAAACTGTGAGAACATAATGAATGCTACACACACTTCAGGCCTAATAGTCATTTCACAAATGTAGGTTCATCAAAAGGACTGATTTAATATTTAGTAATATGATCATTGAGAACGAGTGACCAAGATGACAGTCTCATGATGTTCAACATCAAATCCTTCATATATCTGCCAACCACACCAAACCTAATTGTATTCCTGTTGCTCTTATTTCTGTTAATAGGACCATTATCCTTCTAGATATCCAAGCTTTAAACCTCAAAATTGTGTTTAAATTCCTCTCTCCCTTATCCCTTCAAAATCTGGTTGGTTGCAAAGCCCTAAAGGTTGAAATACACTACTAAGATATCTGTGATTATATACATATATACACACATATACATATATATGTGTGTGTGTGTGTGTGTGTGTGTGTATATATGTTTGCCACCTCGCCACCCCTTTTTAAGTAGTTTTTACTGCTTTTTTTTAAAAGTTTGGATCCTTGTTTCTAAGTTTAAGAGATGTCCTACCCTGACCTCCTAAATATCCATATTGACAGGAGATCTAACACAGAATCTCTTGGGATTCTCCAGAATCAGACTTCATCTGAAGGAGGTAGCTGTCCCAAGAACTTCAAATCTAGCATCGAAGGAAATCTTTAGACTGAGACCCCCACACTCCAGGCCTCTGGCTGCCAGCCTATTTAGTCTTTCCACCATTTTCTTTCCACTGTCATTTCCCACCTCTCTCTTGCATTAACGTTTTTGGTTGCTAGAATGAAGTTCTGAAAGTTTCTTCTCCTAACCCTGGTTGTCTGGGCAAATCTCGAGAATGAACACAGAGGTATGGGTATCAAACTTGCCTTACCTAAAAATTCCAGAAAGGGTGGGATCTATTTTCCTGGCTGATTCCAGCTGGGGCAGAATTTGTTCTAAGAGACATGGTCCCAAGCATTCTGATACTTGTCCGGTCCTTGCTTGTTTTTTTTTTTATCACAGTTCACTGTGTTTTCTCCTGATTCTTAGATGCTTATGCACCGTTACTCACTCAACCCATGACCAAAATCCAACCTACAAAGACAGAAGTCGCAACAAGCTCTGACAGCAGTCATGCCCAGCTAGTCTGAGATTGCATTGGATGGAAGTGAGGTAGCTATTTCAGAGGTCAGATTAGAGCAACAGTTTCCCTGCTGACCAAGAGGACAGCCCAGAAGAGAACCTGAAGGATTAAAAATTTCTACTGTGGTACTAGCATTACTTTGACTCCTGGAGCTCTCTTCCCACCATTTTTACAAATGACTTTAGCCCTGCTACATTTCCTATTCCACCTTCTTGCTAAACCTAAACTGTCCAACCAGCACCAGCCAACTGCAAGAGTAATGCCTGCCTTTTCCAAAAACCATTTGACCTACTCTTCCTTAAACTAGCTGAATTACACTCAGGACTTCTGCCGACCAGCCCACTCCTCTTAGTGATATAGGACATTGACTCACAATCACAACTGTCACATGAACACAAAGAAGAGAGAGATTATTTCCTGGTGATATGTGATGGGGCAGATGCTTAGGAAAATACAAAAATCAAGTCTGACGCTCTGGACACGAACATGTAATGAAATATCCTTCTTGAATGTGTGTATGAAACTAATACTGAGCAAGCTCTGAAAATTTCACAACAGCCTACTCCTACTTACACTCATGGAAGAGCAACACTATCCTTTACTGAAGTCCCTCATTTAAGAATTCTGCTTCTTTGTTTTTTCACTTGTAGAGATCAGGAAGAATCTTGCCTTTAGTGTCTAAAATAAGCCAAAAAATGTTGACATTTCATTTCTTCAGGGATCAACAATTTATGCTCAAAGCAATGGAAATAATGGTTAGAACACTCTTGTCGTTTGCTGGAATGGTCACTGGCTACTCTGAGTAGGAGCTCACGGGAAGCTGCTGTCTAGAATCCTCTGTTGTCTGACCCCTTCCTTATCACCCCCACCACAATCAAGTAACAAAAAATACCAACTGTAGAGCTTAGGAGGGTGAGGACAATTAAAGTCTTCCACCCTCAGGAAGCAGGGCAGGATAAACATGAGTGTGATGGAATAGGCGCTCTTTATATTGACTGATGCATTGCTTTTAGTGCAGAAAGACCTTTGACTGATTCTCTGGCTTTTGGTCCCCTTGTGTTGTAATTAAAGAACCAAAGCACAGCACAGTTCAGAGAAGTAGAAAGTACTAAATTCAACAGACTATACGAGATGGGGTTAGAAAGAAAGTATATACAGAGATGAGAATGATGCGGAGCCTTGAAGAACAGTAAGGAACAGTTAAGCAGGGCAGTTTTTCACAGTTGGATAGAGAGTAACATCTCTGGAATAAGGAGACACCCAAAAGGTTAAATACTATTTATCACCTCTGCTTGAAACTACGAGTCAATGAACAGCTGTATTGGCTGTTAGGCTATCTGGATCCCCTCCTCAGGACCAAGATGCTCATTCCCCAGTTGGTGAGTCCCTCTGTAGGTAAGGTCTTCAGGCCAAAGAGAGCTGCCTCGATCAAGTTTATAACTCCATCCAAGGACACCCAGCATCCCTTGATTGGTGGATATGGAGTGTGAGGACCACATCTGATCTCCAATTAGAGCAGTTCTGACATTGCTGGGAACTTTGCTCTCATTTTATAATAGGTCAGCTTCTCCATCAGCCCAGTCCTATGTCCTTTACTGCCTTGCAGGTGTTAAAGCACCCACAGAATACCCCACAATAAACCTCCTGCACACACTACTCAGGAAACCTGGCCTAAGACAACAGCTTTCTCAAATGACCAATTCCTTCATAGATGTTATAAAACCACCAGCAATAAAACCTTTGATTAAAAAAAAAAAAAGACAATTGGATGAATCATCAGAATACATTTAACTCCAATAGAAAAATTTGTATCGTGTGCTTAATTTTCCTGATCTTACTTGGGACATTCTGGGTTCTATTTTTAGAGCCCACTGGTTTAGACAAATGTGTGTAATTTGGAGAGGTTTCAAAGGCAAGTCAAATGATTAAATAATGAGAATGAAATTAGTATAAAAAGTGCTAGGAATATTTAGCTTTTTGAAAGAAAGAGGAAGGGGCTATCTTAACAATAGCCTTCAAATAATGTCTATTTACTCAAGTGAGTTGAGGATAGAGGGTTGTGAGGTCAAACTGGAGGGACAGACAAGGATGGGGATTACCATGGACCCAGGTTCCTGCCCTGGCCTCTGGACGAGTCACCAGGTCTCCAGTCTTGACCCCTTATATTTCATTCTCTTTACAGCATCCAGAGCGATCCTCTAAAAAGCATCATGATAAATCGTGTTGTTCTTCCTTGCAAATCTGTCTCTTTGCTTCCCATCACACATAGAATAAAATTCTAGGTCCTTATCATGACTTAGAGATGTTCAGGGATCAGGCTCTGGCTATGTTTTGTGGCCTGTCTCTTCCCATTGGCCCTGCACTGGGGTTCGTGGGGGCCTCCAACAGGCCAGCCACGGTTGAGCTCAGGGATCTCCCCATGGCTGTGCTGGTAGACCAGTGACCATACACCCACCACCCTGTCACTTGCCCCCTGCTCAGTGGCTCCTACGAAGGAATTTAAAGGACTACTACTTACACTTTATTCTCTTACCCCACTTTACAATTCCTCAGAGAATGTATTAGTTCTCTAATAAACTCAGAGTATTTATTACTTCTCAATCTTCTAATATAGGTATTTACACATTGTTCTTTATATATCATTATAGATTAATGCATATATAATTTAACTATATTTAATGCACATATATATATTAAATGCATATATATTATAGATTAATGCATATATATTTATATTTAACAAATATAAATAGATAATGCATATATATACATTCTTTTTTTTTAATGTAGACTAATTCATTTAGGCTCATTTAGACTCGTTTGGTACCCCCACCAAAATGTAAGCTTTTTAAGAGTAGAGCCTCCAACTCTTAACTTAACTGCTGTATGACCAGTGTCTAGAAACATGTCACATATTTTGGTAGATAATAAATAGTTGGTAGCTGGATGAATGCATGATTGTGATTGTTATACTCTGTATCCTCACTGTACCAGCTCCCTTAAGTATCCAGTAGATAAATAACCCAAACTCTTTTTATTTCCTCAAGTTGGGTGTAGGCCTGGTCTTCCCCTCCTGCTCAACCTAGTACTATGGATAGCCACACAGCCGTTCTACACCGCCAGCCTCCTTTTTCTGTTTGCTGGACTAGAAAGAGGATTATTTATAAAAAATGATCTAGCCCTAATATCTTTTTGAACGGTGTAGTAATAAGGGTGAGGTTTTGGAAAATTTAAAGCTACATTCGATCTAGAGTTACGAACACTTTATCATGTGTTTGTGTGTTTAGTTGTGCTGTTTTCCCCCTTCCTTCGTTAGAATTTTTATTTATCAGGGAGCCTGGGTGGCTCAGCGGGTTAAGCGTCTGACTCTTGGTTTTGGCTCAGGTCATGATCTCGGGGTCCTGAGATCGAGCCCTGAATTAGGCCCCACTCTCAGCTGCGAGTTGACTTGAGATTCTCTCTCTCTGCCCCTTCCCCCCACTCATGCTCACTCTCCCTCTCTCTCTCTCAAATAAATAAATAAATCTTCAAAAACAAAAGAATTTTTAATTATTGTTTATACTGTTTTAGATTTTTTTCTTTAAAAGATTTTATTTATTTGAGAGAGAAAGAGAGAGAGAAAACATGAGAAGGGAAGGGGCAAAGGGAGAGGGAGAGAGAGAATCTCAAGCAGACTACCCGCAGAGCATGGAGCCTGACTTGGGTCTCAATCCCAGGACTCTGAGATCATGACCTGAGCCAAAATCAGGAGTCTGCCACTTAATGGACTGAGCCACCCAGGAACCCCTGGTTTTGTTTTTCATTTATGTCCTTTCCTTTCTCATTTCCATTCTAGTGTAGGGTTTATTTTTGGCTTTCTAACTTCTTGAATGGAACACTTCATTAATATGTATATATATGTGCTCTCATATATATTATACATACTTATATTATATGAGAGTATATTCATTATTTAATATATATAATATATATTATCTTAGATGACAGATAAAGATATATATTTCATATATCTTGGTAACTCTTAATATAATTAATTTTTTAAATGTCTTGTATTTCTTGAAAAGGATATACAGTTTCTTTTTTTTTTAAGGATTTTATTTATTTGAGAGAGAGAAAAAGAGAGAGAGCATGAGCAGGAGGAGGGGCAGAGGGAGAGGGAGAAGCAGACTCCCCGTTGAGCGGGGAGCCCGAGGTGGGGCTCGATCCCAGGACCCTGAGATCATGACCTGAGCTGAAGGCAGACACTTAACCGACTAAGCCACCCAAGCACCCCAAGAATATACAGTTTTTATTTATTGGGTACAATGTTCTGTGTATAGCTATTAGGACAAGCTTTTTAATTGTGTTTTTCAGTTCAATTCTGTGCTTAACCTTTTGTATTTACTTCATCAGTCTCCAGTAGACTAACATTAAAATCAATAAATTTCTGTAAGAAAATATGTTCTCAAAAGTCTGCAAAGTTGATTATTTTTAAAATAATTTACTTATACAGTATTTATTATGGCCCAGACCCTCTTCCAGAACTTTGCAAATATTAATTCACTTAAGGCCATGATCATCGCCTTTTCTCAAATAATTTTTCCAGCTGTTATAAAGTTCTTTTCCTATCAGGATTGAAATTGTTAGATTTTCTTTTATATGATGCTTAAAATGTACAATTATTATCTCACACGTGATGCCTTTATTTTAGCAGTAGCTGTAGTTTTAATGTGAAGGTGTTTGGGCATGTTGGTCTCTTTTGCTCTGCCTGCATTATTAAATGGTATTTTACCTGGTATACATTTCTAGATTAAAGATATAATTCTGTTGCTTTTTAATGTCAAGTCTACTAACACTATAATTGCTGTGGATCTGAAGATAATCCTTTTTTCTGGTAGCTTTTAAGAATCTTCTTTTTTTATCCTTGATATTGTAAAATTTCACTGCATTATATCTATGTGTGGGTTTATTTTATCTATCTTTCAGGACACTTGTATTACTCAGTTACCATTGTATAAAAACGACTCAGTGGTTTTAAAACATCACTCATTGATAATCATGCAGCTACTGCTAGTCTTGCAATCAGCTAACCTAATGGGACTTGGCAACATGCAGCACCCAGCTTCAGGCTGGGCCCGAACAGAACACGCTCGCTGCTGCTCACATGTGATTGGCTGAAGCCAGACACATGACCAAACGCAGAGTCAAGAGGTAGGGAAGGGGAGGTACTGTCCCGCATGACAAAGGGAGGTTTCATAGGGGACTAAAAATCATTCCACCGTAATCCTGGAAGTTAGTCCCACGCTGAAAACTCTCCTACAAACTTATAAATATTCTCAGACTTCACCCTTTAGAATATTGTTTCCAACTACTCCCTCTGTTTTTATCCCCTGTAGCTTTCTTCAGAAAATGCGCTGCAGGCTGATAAACTATTCTCTACATTTCAATTTTATTTTTCATTAATTTTTTCTATTGACTGTATATCTCTTTTCTATTCTGGACAAGAAAATGACATTCTATCAAGTATTTTTTTCTACATTTTGGATATCTAAAAATAAGTTTTATTTCGATTACATTAATCACACAATAATATATGCTCATTCTACAGAAATCTTATGATGTATATAATATTAAATCTTCAAACTTCTCCTGCCTCTACTCAGACTCTGAATGTTAATTCCTAACTCCAAAAATAAACATTTTTGTGCATTTATTTTTTTTTTAAAGATTTATTTATTTGACAGAGAGAGAGATAGCGAGAGCAGGAACACAAGCAGGGGGAGCAGGAGAGGGAGAAGCAGGCTTCTTGCCGAGCAGGGAGCCCGATGTGGGACTCGATCCCAGGACCCTGGGATCATGACCTGAGCCGAAGGCAGACGCTTAACAACTGAGCCACCCAGGCGCCCCATTTTTGTGCATTTAGAGTATATTTGGAATTCTTAATCAGTTTGTTAGAAAATGTATCTATACATGAACATATAAAAATACTTCTTTGTTTTATGAAACCTTTTTTTTTTTACACATGTGATATTATAAAGTACATATTTTCGGGGGCAGATCCAAGAATTGGACAGGCCCCATGCAAGTGAAGTGCTCTGCATCTTATGCTTCCTTAGCTTTGTGGTAAATCTGCCCATCCACATATACAGCTACTTGCTTTTTTTCATGGAAACATTTACATTGGATACATTTTCATTGCACAATAATATATAGCTCACATAGTCTATTTTAAATATTGCATTTAATGTTTGTACTAAATCATCATATTGTAGTTTTAATCAAAATGTTTGCCAGTGTTGTTGTTAATGGATAAATATTTCTCTGGGATGCACAGAAAGAACCGTAGTCTTTGTATAAAAGATATACATATTTTTAACCTGAGCATATACTGTAAAATTATCCTCCAAAGAAACTGTTATACACTTTTTCAATAAGTGGTATTATTAATCATTTTCCCCATTTTTAAGCATTGTGCTCATTGGTATGTCTTAATGCTTTGTATTCTATATTGATGAATTTGAATTTTTAAAATGTGTGTTTTTCTTTGTTAAAGAGGATGAAACTCTTGAGGGATGAGATGGAGAATAAAAATAAAATATATACCATTTAATGAACTTAAAAAACAAAACACCAAAAGAGACAAGCCCCATTCTACTCCATCAAAGAGAACATGAAACAATGGAAACACTTACACATACACTTTGGAATAATAATCTGGCATTATCTACTGACCTGATGATGCATGTAATCATAGTTTCCCCCAAATAGTCCTAATTTACCTGTTGTTCCAGCATCCTGTTCCATTTAGTACTAATGGTTAGGGTACCATTGTGGCCCTGGGCAGCCACTTGGCTTACCAGCCAGCTATTCCTATACCAGCATGCAGTCTGCAAGATGTGAAAGCTTCCAGGCCACCAATTAGGGGGTCAGTGGAAATGTAAGAAATTATAGTTAAAATAGACGTGAAATATATGTTTTTTTAAAAAAGGCTGAGCCATCTGCCATAAAATTTCTTTTTTTTTTTTTTTAAGGCGTATTTATTTTAGAGAGAGAGAGAGTATGCATGCAAGCAGGGTGAGGGGCAGAGAGAGAGAGAGAGAATCTCAAGCAGACTCCCTGCTGAGCGCCAAGCCCGACATGGGGCTCAATCTCATGACCCTGAGATCATGACCTGAGCCGAAATCAAGAATTGGATGCTTAACTGACTGAGTCACCCAGGTGCCCCAGGAATTTCTAAATAATAATCTGAATACTTTTGCTACAGTACTTTAGGTATTTATCATAAGCTGTACATCTATAGCTATTTTATTTATTCTGATGTTTGATAATATTCTTTTCATTTTGTAATAACCCGTTTCAGAATAAATGGTTCAAAAGTGAAAAGTTACATATAAAATGCAAGTAATATAAACTGAAAAAATGAATTATGGGATTTTCATTTATTAGAAAACTGAAATGCACAAACATTTTGCAAAATGTTTACGATATTTATGATTTTCTTACATGTTAGAGTGATATTGTTATCAATATTTTTTAAAAAATAAATAAGACACAATCCTGTGGAAGGATACTCAGCATCCACTTTAGAAGTTAGTAAATTTAACACAACTACCCCAAAAATGGTGATTTAGCAAACAAAACTGAAGAAGATACTTTTTTTTTTTTTTTGAGAGAGCACACGTATGTGGGTGGGGGCAGGGAACTGCAGAGGGGGAGAGAGAATCTTAAGCAGGCTCCTCATCCAGCATGAAGCCCAGCCTTGGGCTCGATCTCACCACCCTGAGATCACGACCTGAGCTGAAATCAAGTTGGTTGCTTAACAAACTGAGCCACCCAGGCACCCCAGAAAATGCATTTATACATGAAACATGTAAGCCTGTGAAACATGACTTTTCATTTAGATCAGATGGCTAATCTCTTAAATAATTTTTTCTCATATCAATGAGTTACTGTAAATAATTATAAAATGAATTGATACCTGTTAATGTGGTGACTCCAATAGTTTCATCAGATGCTTTAAGCAGAAATCAGTTAATTCCAATAGAATTTTTTCATTGAAATTAAAGAGTCAAAATAAAGTGTTTAGAAATTCATTCTGACAAAGGTAAAGCATACAATTTTATAATAAATGCTTTTGTGAATTTATTAAAAAGTTTAACACTAAAGATAAAATTGCTTGGTTTTTTGGTGATAATAGAAATACAAATTTTTATGGACCATAGCACCATGGTGAACACAAAGTTCTCACAAAATTAACAAATCTTACAGAAATGAACTTGGATCTGTGGTGCATACAAAAATTCATAACTGCATCTAAACAAATTGTAATATTTCAATGACCTAGACAGAAGCTGTAGTTGTCAAGTTTTACAATATACATGATTTGAGTAAACAAACTATGAAGTTTTCATAATAAAGTTGATGTTGAAAACAAACAAACAAACAAAAATCCTTCAGCACCTTAGTATGCACCACACTTTGGATTTTAGAAATGTCTGAGTCTTTTCGAAAGAGTCTTCTTTAGAAATGTTGGCTCAGTCAATTAAGTGTTCTGACTCTTGATTTTGGCTCAGGTCATGATCTCAGGGTTGTGAGATCAAGCCCCGCATCCACTGAGTGTGGAAATTGCTTAAGATTCTCTCTCTTCCTCACCTTCTGTCCGTCCCCTCACTCTGTCTCCCTCCCTTTCTAAAAACATAAATAAATAAAAGAAAAAGAAAAAAAATGAGTCTTTGAAGAATTATTTGGTAAATCGATCTAAGTGTACTACAATTGTACAGAACTTTTGTTTTTTGTAAATGGGTCCTCTGAAGTTAGAGAACCTTTGTTTTTCTAACACCAGTACAAATATGCAAATTATTTAATAAATTTAGTATCAAAGATCTTTGAAGCTTTCACTGAATTAGTTATTGAAAATAAAGTATACAGATCATCCCCAACTTAGGATAGTTGGACTTAGGATATTTTGACTCTACAATGGTGTGAAAGTGACATGCATTCCGTAGAAGACATTCTTCAAATTTTGAATTTTGATCTTTTCTGAGGTGAGTGACATGCAGCACGATACTGTCTCAGGATGCTGAATGGTGGCAGCTCCCGGGAGCAGCGCCATCATGAGGGCAAACAACGGATACACCTAACCGTTCTGTACCCATACAACCATTCTGTTTTTCACTTGCAGTACAGTATTTAATCCTGTGTATCAGCTTTGTGTTCAATAATTTGCCCGACTGTAGACTAATGTAAGTGTTCTAAACATGTTTAAGGTAGGCTAGGATAAGGTGTGATATTTAGTAAGTTAAGTGTATTAAATGCATTTTCGACTTAACGATATTTTCAACTTATGGGTTTATCGGGACATAACCCCATCATAAACCAAGGAAGATTTACACAAAAAAAATACATTACAAGATCAAGAGACAAACTGAATAAATTAAATAAAGAGCATCAACCTGTTCATAAAATTTCATTTTTAGATTATATAAATTATATAATCCCTTTCTATAGAATCTTGTCTTGCAGGAGGAAATTTTTCAGGGACTTTCTATTTTTTTTAGGATAACTGTTTTTTTTTTTAATAGAATGGAATGAAATTAAAAAGATCTATAATTTTGCAACATAAACAATTTGAGAGGGTTTTCTCCTAATGAAACTATTTGGAAAAAGAAAAAGATTCTTAGTAGAGTCTAAAAGATAGTATCTGTGAAAATAGTGTAAAATAATGAAAATTTTCAACAAAAATATTCTCCAGTGAGCAAATTTTTTTCTGAGTTTAGATTTATGTTAGCCCTTTCAGATAGAATATCTTTCTCAATTACAGGGAAGAGTGGGAAATTCAGATTTATTAACCCACTAAATAAAATTTCAAGGGACACATGGCAATTGTGGAAGAAATTTGAAAATATTAAGACTACATTAAAAAAATGCATTCAACATACAAATAATGACCGATTAATGAACTGGTTAATAAAAGTTATTTTATCTAAATCTAAGATTATTCTGCTTATTGACTTAAATGCTTAAATAATAAGCATAAACTTTTTTTCAATTTTATATTCATAGTACACAGATATTATCCTTATTTTTCAGAACCAGTTTGATTTCTAAAAACTGTTTTAGGACAGGACTATTTAATTAGCCAACCAATGTATTATAACCTATTTGTCAGTCAATAAATATAAAAAAAAAACCTTAAAATTATACAGTGTTGTTTGTTTTAGAACACCTTTAACTCTCCAAGTGTCCCAGTGTCTATAATAACTTATATGGTGACCCTGCCTATGACTGAGTAATACCTTTCTTATTATTTACCCAAAAGAATTCGTGCACAGGAAACCGAAGTGACAGATTCAAAAATGTTCACAGCTCTAGTTTGAGGTTAAAATAAAAAAACAATCTAATTGCTTTAATTGTGTGATATACAGAAAAGTCATGAAGAGAATAAATCCTAAGAGTTCCCATTACAAGGAGAAATTTTTTTTTTCCTTTTTTCTTTTCTTCTTTTTTTTAAATTGTAAGCATATGAGATGATGAATGTTGGCTGAACTTACTGTGGTAATCATCTCACAATATATGTAAATTAAACCATCACACTGTATGCCTTAAACTTATACAGTGATATATGTCGATTATTTCTCAATAAAATTGAGGGAAAATCCAATTGCTCAAAACCAGAGGATGAATAAATATAGTTTGTTATAGATTACTATATTACTAATGAAAATAAAACAATGTAACACACAGATGAATCATAACAACCTAAAACTAGGGATAAGGAGACATACATAAGGAGATACATACTCTATGAGTATACTCACAAAACATCAGAAACAGATTAAACTATCATTATTAGCCAGATATTCACAGGAGACAAAACTATAAAGAAATTTCAAGAGGGGCGCCTGGGTGGCTCAGTCATTAAGCGTCTGCCTTTGGCTCGGGTCATGATCCCGGAGTCCTGGGATCGAGCCCCGCATCGGGCTCCCTACTCAGCAGGAAGCCTGCTTCTCCCTCTCCCACTCCCCCTGCTTGTGTTCCCTCTCTCGCTGTGTCTCCCTCTGTCAAATAAATAAATAAAATCTAAAAAAAAAAAGAAATTTCAAGAGTGTTGTTACTTATAAAGAGAAGATAGAATCAAGGTTTTGGGGATTCTGGAAATATTCTATTTCTTGACCTTGATGAGTTTAGACAAATGTCTCCCTTATAATAATTCATAAAGCCTATATTCGGATTTCATTTGTTTTACTGTATATGTGTGAAATTTTTATTTTAAAAAGGAATAGTGATAAACATTCTGAAAAATATTTTGAAAATTTTTATTCTAAAATCCTCCTTTTGGGGCGCCTGGGTGGCTCAGTTGGTTAAGCGACTGCCTTCGGCTCAGGTCATGATCCTGGAGTCCCAGGATCGAGTCCCACATCGGGCTCCCTGCTCAGCAGGGAGTCTGCTTCTCCCTCTGACCCTCCCCCCTCTCATGTGCTCTCTCTCTCTCTCTCATTCTCTCTCTCAAATAAATAAATACAATCTTTAAAAAATAAAAATAAAAAAAATAAAATCCTCCTTTTGTCATTTGCCAGAATAGTTGATACTTTTGAAATATAAAGCTGTTAAAAAAATTATAAAATAGGGGCATCTGGGTGACTCAGTCATTAAGCATCTGCCTTCTGCTCAGGTCATGATCCCAGGGTCCTGGGACCGAGCCCCGCCATCGGGCTCCCTGCTCAGCGGGAAG
The DNA here is from genome assembly GCF_004348235.1 of Phoca vitulina. Taxonomy (NCBI): domain Eukaryota; kingdom Metazoa; phylum Chordata; class Mammalia; order Carnivora; family Phocidae; genus Phoca; species Phoca vitulina. The sequence goes on from NW_022589746.1 coordinate 9,155,592, forward strand.
TCTGCTTCTCCCTCTCCCACTCCCCCTACTTGTGTTCCCTCTCTCGCTGCCTCTCTTTCTGTCACATAAATAAATAAAATCTTTTAAAAAATTATAAAATATATTTTTTATCAAAATGATTTTCCTAATCTCGGTGAGCATGTGTGTGTGCGTATGACTTGTGCTTACGTGTATGTTTCTGTGTGTATATATGTGCACCTCTGCGTGTTTGTCTGCATGAGTGCGTGTGTGTGTGTGTCTACATATGCATTTGTGTGTGAGAGTGGTTTGTATGCTTTGGGGTAAGGTAAGGATACATTTCTTGGCATGGAAAAATATGATGATCACAGAAAGATTAAGATGAACTTGGAATTTGAAAATGAAAAGCCCAAAACAGAAAGAAAATTTCAAGTAAAGGAAATAAGAGAAATAAGTATATTGTTTTCATCAACTTTGGTGTTTTAAAATACATACTTTAATATTAGCTTATTCCCAGATTTTTGTTTTCTCAGTGTGTGGTTCATGCAACTATAACGACTTTGTGAAAATAGAGCCCTTAGCTAGGAGAGGAAGAGCTCCACCTGCTATTCTCAGATTACTCTCATTTCATACTTCTTTTCACTACCTCCTTATGAGTATTATGCCCAAACAAAAACAAGAAACACCTGCTGTAATTTACACAACTTTCAATCAATTCATCAGTAGCTTTAGTGTAAAAGAAAGAAATCAAGCAAATTATTAATCTGTTTGGGAACTGTGTGAACAGATTTAAAGAATGTGGGTATTTTCATTTCAAAGTAAATTGGTTTCTTCGCCTTTTGTAATTATGGAGCACCAAATTCTTTTTGCCTTGCCACTTACAATTTTCATCATTGCCTTTTATAATATTTATTGAAAAAGTCTATGAATATCAGGCACCACCAAATACAAAGACACACACATACACACACACACCAATTCCACAAACACAGATAACATGGTCCAGCATTTTCTAAGAGATTCAAGTTTCATTATAATCATTCTGCCATTCCCTCAAATTCTGAATTCACTCCTTTAATCCTCTCAGCCTTTACTGTGGTACTTTGATTCTCAGGTAGCAAATTCACTTAAACTAAACAAAGATTTATTGATTGACTGTTACATAATATATTGGATAAGTGCGCAAACTCTGAAGCTTACAGATCTGGTTTTGAATAGTAGCTCAAATGATAATTAACTGTGTACATATGGGGCACATTAGTTAAACCTCCATACAATTCTACCTCCTCACCTGTAAAATGGTCATTATATCCTGAGATAAAACTTTAGTAACGTAGAAACTAGCTATCAAAATCAAGAAAAATGAAGTCATTATTAGAAAGGTAGTCCATTAAGATTATTGAGCAATTGTCAATTCCCCAGGTTTGTCTAGTAATACAAATATTTGGTGAACACTTTTTTTAAAAGATTTTATTTATTTATTTGACAGAGAGAGACACAGCGAGAGAGGGAACACAAGCAGGGGGAGTGGGAGAGGGAGAAGCAGGCTTCCCGCGGAGTCGGGAGCCTGATGCGGGGCTCGATCCTGAGCGGAAGGCAGACGCTTAACAACTGAGCCACCCAGGCACCCCTCGTGAACACTTTCTTTTGTTGCTTGGTTTCACCTTAAATAAATGGAATGTAAACGAAAATATTTCTAGGGTTATATCAAATTTTGTGTATCTACTGCAAAAGTTGAAAAAATAATAAATAATTGGAATTTATCACCAAAACAAGTCATTTGTATGGCATTTTTGCATAATCAAATGCACATACAAGTGCCCACCATCTGCTAATATTAGTAAATACAGTACAGCAAATAACCTCACTGCTCCTCATCAATCTCCAGGTTGGAAAGCCTAGGGAAAACATACAACCCATTTTCATTCTATAGGATTGGCTGAGTGAAGAAAGAAAGAAAGAAAGAAAGAAAGAAAGAAAGAAAGAAAGAAAGAAAGAAAGAAAGAGAGAAAGAAAGAAAAAGAAAGAAAGAAGAAAGAAAGAAAGAAAGGAGGGAAGAAAGGAAAGAAGGAAAGAAAGAAGGAAAGAAAACTAAATGTTTTCATTTACCATCATTAAGTACTACTTTTTTAATTTTAAAAAAATCTTTGGAGGTTCATTTTCAAAATACATGGTATGATCTCTCCACAGGATAGTAAAGTTAAAATAAAATAATTATTTGGCCGTGAATTATACTACCATGTTCAAGGTACATTTTGAGCACAGTATCTTTCCATTTTCTGTGTCATCTTCAATTTCTTTCTATGGTTACAGGGTACAGGTCCTTCACCTCCTTACTTAAATTTATTCCTAGGTATCTTATTCTTTTTGATGCAATTGTAAAAGGGGTTGTTTATTTAATTTCTCTTTCTGCTAGGTCATTATTAGTGATAGAAATGCATCTGATTTCTGTATATTAATTTTGTATCCTGCAACTTTACTGAATTCATTGGTTAGCTCTAATAGTTTTTTGGTTGAGTGAAAACAAGTTTTAGTTTGAATGTTACTAATTTTTCAAAGCTTCTCTTAATTTTTTTATGCTTCTTTATTTGGTTTAGAGAATCCCTCACTAGCCCAAGATTAATTTTCTGCTAAAATTTTTAAATTTTGTCTTTCACATTTGTCTTTAACCTATCTGGAATTTATTTTTGTGTATTATATGAAATAAAGATCCCATTAATTATTTCAAAGTCTTATTCTTTTTTTTTTTAAGATTTTATTTATTCATCTGACAGAGAGAGACACAGCGAGAGAGGGAACACAAGCAGGGGGAGTAAGAGAGGCAGAAGCAGGCTTCCCGCTGAGCAGGGAGCCCGATGCGGGGCTCGATTCCAGGACCCCGGGATCATGACCTGAGTCGAAGGCAGACACTTAACTGACTGAGCCACCCAGACATCCCTCAAAGTCCTATTCTTGAACAGTCTGCCCAATCACTATTAATCCGAAATACCAGTTCATTCATATACATGCATGGATCTGATCTTGGGTTTTTTTCTCTGTTCCATTTTTTTTTTTTCTTTTTGGAGAGAGAGGTGGGGGAGGGGTAGTAGGAGAAGGAGAAAGAGAATCTCAAGCAGGCTCCATGCTCAGCGTGGAGCCCGATGCTGGGCTCAATCTCATGACCCTGAGATCATGACCTGAAATCAAGAGTTGGACACTTAACTGACTGAGACACCCAGATGTCCCTGTTTCATTTTTCACTTTTCCTATCATTTAACCAAAAGAACATACCCTTAGTTGCTACAAATATATATATTTGCATATACACACACACCACGTACAAATGTTCCCCCTACTCATTCTTACATATACATTTTAGAATCAGCTTTTCAAATTGAAAATAAATATTATTGGCATTCTCGTTGGAAATATATAAAATAGATCTAATGTTTTCAGAAAAATTGACAATGTTATGACACCTAATGAGCATTTTATATCTCTCTAGTCAATTTCAATCTTGTTTAACATCTTTCATTAAAGTTTTCCAGTTTTCATCATAAAGGTTTACATAAATTTGTCATATATATTCATAGGTACTTATTATTGTTGCTTTGCAAAATAGAATTTTTTGTTGAAGAACGTTCACATGCTTTTAATAGCATTCAGACATAATCTTTGGTACTTTATTTTTTTAAAGATTTTATTTATCTATTTGAGAGAGAGAGCACATGAGCAGGGGTAGTGGCAGAGGGAGAAGCAGACTCTCCGCTGAGCAGGGAGCCCGATGGGGGGCTCAATCCCAGGACCCTAGGATCATGACCTAAGCTGAAGGCAGATGCTTAACTGACTGAGCCACCCAGGCACCTCAGTCTTTGGTACTTTAGTATTCTATTGTCATTGCTATGCTAGGTAAAATTTTTCTTCAGATAACATAAGGAGAAATGAACTTCATTATCTAATCCTGCTCTTACTTTCAATAAATTTGCTATTTTATTAATGCCAGTAATTTCTAAGTCCTGTAGAATTTCTCTTGGAAGTGTTCTCACATCTGTCCCTTCGTCATGTCCATCCAGCTTACACACAATAACACTTTCTTACCCCAGCCCCCCATCACATCAAGCCTGAATTTCCAGAATAGCTTCTCAGATCGATCCATTGTCTAGTGTTCCACCAAACCCCAATCTAGCCTACAGAAAATCTCTTAATGAATGAAATGGACCTTATTCCCTAATAAAAATGTACAATGTCTAAAATTCATATCCTATTAGATTTTCCCCGCTTCTCATTTAACTTCCTCTAGAAGAGCTTTTGTAATATATACTTACAGTCTGTTTTTCCATCTTGGTATCTTTCTCTCCCATCAAACCAGCAGGCATCTTTGCCATCTCTCTTATCCCTTATTCCAACATGCCACGTTCACTCATATCTCTGAAAGCTTCTGTCATATCTGTCCCTGTTTTCCAATGTTTTCCATACCTCCCACATAAAAAACAATACTCTCACCTTTGAAATCCAAGTTAAGCCCCACTTTGATTTTAGGTTTTCTCTTGTTACTCAACCCACATTCATAACTCACAATCCTAAATTCCTTAATAATTACTCTTTGCATGTTCATGTTGTTAGAATACCATATAATGTGCTGTGTTCCCGTTTTTATATTTCATCTGTTGGCAATAATGGATTGAGTTTGTAATATGGTCAGACACTGTTTCTGCAACCAAACCTCTTTGATATGTTTCAAATGGGACTTTTTGCATCCCCAAAATGAAATGCGTTGACCTAAAAAGTAATAGCTGCTCAATCAATATTTGTTTATTAATTTCCCTTATTTACTCTTCAATTCCCGTAACAGAGCAGTTGTGCACACATTAAACACTGAATGTACATATTTATGCCCATTATGTACCTCTCCTGAAGGTAAAGTTTGTAGTATTTTTTTCTCTTTCTAACTTAGGAAGTTTTTATAAAAATGATAGAGTTTCTATGGAAAAATCTGTATATAGTGTGATGAAAATGCCAGAATTTTAATATAGGTTTTGTCTGATTTGCCTAATTTTTATTATTATAGTTTGCCTTATTCCAAATCAACTTAACAGAATAAGAATTCAGAATAAATTCAGAATAAAGCATCAGCACTTTGGTGTTAACATTAAGTGGGCTATGTTAACACTTCATTATGAGCATATATTACTTATTTCTCTCTCATAACCCTATCAGTAATGAGTATATATGATTGTCAAACACCTTATTTATAAAAGAGGATATTTTAGCTTAATATCTTACAGGTAACTAACCTTTTATAAGGTACAATTTCTACAGCCCACCTATTTACTTAGGACTCAATTAATTTGCTTCCAACCACCTCTTTTAAAGACGGCAGCATTTCTAACTTCATCTACAGTTTAATCTGTTTGAACTTTAAGTTGTAAAAAACTGTCCTGACTGAAGCCATTTTAAAATAGAGTTGGAGAAAGCCATTTCAGAGAAACTGCCTTACCCACCTTTGTTTGATCTGGGCGCAAACCTTTGGAGTGGGCAAAATGGCAATTGTTTTAAGCAATTACCTGAGGAATCAGTAGGAGAATGAACATTTTGGTCACAAGATTGATAGATGTGGGGTTTCTGAAGATAAAATCAGTCGTCAATTGATGTCTAACCAAGTTAGACACTTGTTAACACCCAGAGAAAAACTTTTATTTTTCTTTTTTTCAAGTTATGTAATTAACCCCCTTCCTCCTCCTCATAAAAAAACCTTTGCCTTCACCTTAGAAGCAGGAACACTATTTGGGTAACCACCTGAATCTGTGCTCCCCAAAGTGCAATGCTTTAACCCCAAATAAACACTCATTTGCCTCTCATTGTGGCTCTTTCTCTCCAGGTTGACAAAGTAAAGACAGGAAGCAGCCATTAATGATATAACACTTAGAATAAACTCCCTAAATGGAAACAGATTTTGTAATTCCAAATATAGAAGTTTGTAATTTAATTGAATGGCAAATATTTTTAAAGATTTGTTTATTTATTTGAGAGAGAAAGCAGGGGGGTGGAGGGAATAGGGCAGAGGGAGATAGAAAGAATGCCAAGAAGGGTCCACACTCATCACAGAGCCCAATGCCAGGCTCAATCCCTGGACCCTGAGATCATGACCTGAGATCACGACCCGAGCTGAAACCAAGAGACGGACACTTAACCGACTGAGCCACCCAGGTGCCCCTTGAATGACAAGTATTTGAACAAGTGAAGGAAAAATAATCCATTTCTTCTGTCCATTTTATTTCAGGGAAGTAGTAGATGCTTAAAAAAATGGAAGTATATTTCCAATTATAGGTCCTATTATTCTAGGAAATATGGATATAGATAACTAAGTAAGCTCTATATAATACCCTTATGAGTAGCAAAAACATAAAAACTATCAGTTTATACTCTCTTAATAGCTTCTTATAATCTAAGCTTATTTTCTTCTAGACTGTATTGACTATGATATTTCATCATGTTCTTTATCAGTGATATAATTTCTTTTACTATTATGGATATTAAACATTTCCTGCTATTTTCCTCCCACCCTTCAAAAATATGCCATCTAAAAAAGAATTAAAGGGGCACCTGGGTGGCTCAGTCGGTTAAGCGTCTGCCTTCAGCTCAGGTCATGATCTCAGAGTTGTGGGATCCAGCCCTATGTGGGGCTCCCTGCTCAGTGGGAGCCTGCTTCTCCCTCTCTCTCTCTCTCTACCCCTCTCCCCCACTTGTGCTCTCTCTCTCTCACTCTCTCTCAAATAAATAAAATCTTAAAAAAAAAGACATAAAAACTTCAATAAACCACCTTTGAGAAATTCCAACAAAAACAAAGTTCAAACAATTGCTTAACTTAAAATTTTATCAGAGCTTTCTGACTGTGGACACCACCGTGTAAGCATCCCTAAAGTCTCCCTGCCCACCACTGTCATATCTAAGTTAGAGTCTCCTAAAAAGCTTGAATAGCTGCAGAAGTTCTTCATCAGAGGTTTGAGCTTTGAAGAAACTGATAACAGTCTAAGGAGCCATTATGAGCGATGGGGAACATTTATGAACTTTGTGGTAATGAGAGATCCAAAAACCAATGCCTCAGAGGTTTTGGGTTTGTCAGGTTTGCCACCGTAGGGGAGGTGGATACAGCCATGAATGCAAGGTCACACAAGGTGAATGGAAGAGTTGTGGAACCAAACAGGGTTGTCTCAAGAGAAGATTCTCAAAGACTTGGTGCCCACTTAACTGAGAAAAGGATTTTTATTGGTGGCATTAAAAAAGACACTGAAGAACATTATTTTTAACAGTATAGGAAAACTGAAGTGATTGAGATCATGACGGACTGAGGCAGTGGCAAGAAAAGAGGATCTGCTTTTGTAATATTTGATGACCAGGACTCTGTACACAAGATTGTCATTCAAGGGCGCCTGGGTGGCTCAGTTGGTTAAGCGACTGCCTTCGGCTCAGGTCATGATCCTGGAGTCCCTGGATCGAGTCCCACATTGGGCTCCCTGCTCGGCAGGGAGTCTTCTTCTCCCTCTGACCCTCCCCCCTCTCATGTGTTCTCTCTCATTCTCTCTCTCTCAAATAAATAAATAAAATCTTTAAAAAAAAAAAAAAAAGATTGTCATTCAAAAATATCAGGCTGTGAATGGACACAACTGGGAAGTAAGAAAAGCCCTATCTAAGCAAGAGATGGCTAGTGTTTCATCCAACCAAAGAGGTGGAAGTGCTTCTGGAAATTTTGGTGGTGGTCTTGGAGGTGGTTTTGGTGGGAATGACAACTTTGTGGAGGAGACTTCAGTGGGCGAGGTGGCTTTGGTGGCAGTCAAGGTGGCAGTGGATATGGTGGCCGTGGGGATGGCTATAACAGATTTGGTAATGAAGGAAGCAGTTTTAGAAATGATGGGAGCTATAATGATTTTGGCAATTACAACAGTCAATCTTCAAATTTTGGACCCATTAAAGGAGGGAATTTTGAAGGCAGAAGCTTTGGCCTCTATGGTGGTGGAGGGCTATACCTCGCCAAACCATGAAACCAAGGCAGCTATGGTGGTTCCAGCAGCAGCAGTAGCTAGGACAACAGCAGAAGGTTTTAATTATTGCCAGGAAACAGAGCTCAGCAGGAGAGAAGAGCCAGAGAAATGACAAGAAAGCTAGAGGTTACAACAGATTTGTGAACTCAGCCAAGCACAGTGGTGGCAGGGACTAGCTGCTACAAAGAAGACATATCTTAGACAATACTCATGTGTATGGGCAAAAAATTCAAGGAGTGTATTTGTGACTAATTGTATAAAAGGTTATTTTAGTTTTTGTTCTGTGGAAAGTTTAAAGGATTCCAACAAAGGATTTTAATGCAGATTTTTTTTTTTTTTTTGCACCCATGCTACTGATTGCTAAATGTAATAGTCTGACCATGATGCTACATAAATTGTGTCTAAATAAATAAATGTTGTATCAGAGATTTTAATATTTTAATATGCTGTATGAAATGTCAGGAAGGACAACACTCTGTACAGGATTTCCTGAAAATCTGTAACCATGGAACTGAAGGACAGAAAATTCTTCCACCCCAAGATATGGCTCTTCTCATATTGATTATTTTAAGCTGTTTTTTTCTTTTAAGATTTATTTATTTATTTTAGAGAGAGAGAGATAGCATGAGCAGGAGGGAGAGAGAGAATCTCAAGCAGACTCCATGCTGAGCATGAAGCCCAACACAGGGTTCGGTCCCAAGACTCTAGATCATGACCTGAGCTGAAACCAAGAGTCAGAGCCTTAACTGACTGCACCAACCAGGCGCCCCTGGTTATTTTTTTAAGTAAGCTCTACACCCAGTGTGGGGCTTGAACTCATGACCCCGAGATCAAGAGTTGCATCTTCTACCAACTGAGCCAGCTAGGCACCCCTTAAGATGGTTATTTTTAAGAAACTGCAGACACAAGAGAAGCTCTGAAAACTGAGTAGAAGTTACTCCTTTGTAAGAAACTTTTACATTTATAATGGAAATCTCCATTCATAAGGGTGTCTCATTACACCTCACTATACCTGGAAGAGGGAATGGCTCAATCTCTAGAAATTTATTTATGGAGAAGACAGTGAGTGAAATCTGTGTAACAACCTTATTTTTGTTGACTGTGCTTTTCTTGGCAACCTCCCATAATAAACACCCCATCTCCAATGTCTTCTTTTGTCTTTAGCTGAAGATGGTATTTAAAGTGATGGGTTCAGTCATTCTGAGGTGTTACTCAGTTCTTGGGTCTTTCCCATGTATTCATGTTATTAAACTTTTGTTTTCCTCTTGTTGATCTGCCTCATGTCAGTTTAATTATTAGATCAGCCAAAGAACTTAGAAAGGTAGAAGAAAATTTTTTTCCCCAACAGAACTGTTCCTTTTTCAACTTTACCATAGGATTGAAGACATTTTGAAAAATCTTGTTATAGTGTAAACTGTGGGTTTTTGGATTCCTGGAAACTACATTTAAATCCCAACCCCTTCCAGCTCTCCCTCTGTTAATTAAGTATTTGAGCCTTGATATAGTCATATGTAAACAGGAAATACTACTGACCTAACAGGCCATTGTATAAATGGCATAAGCTAATTCAGATAACTCATTTCAACATTTACTTAGGTCCTAGGCAAAGACCAGCACTTGGTTAGGAGCTAGAGATAAAGAGATAATTAAGACATGACTCCTAAGCTCAAAGAGTTCACTATTTTCAAACTTACTGGCCAGTTTTTAATACGGGAATTCCCTCTGGCCACATTCTTCTTATTTTCTACATTCTTCTCTGTATCTTTCAATCACTCTTTTGTGGCTGTCAGCTCCAAACTATCACATTCCTAACCAGAGCATTTTAGCTCTCCATTTCCCCAAACCAACTATCCTTGAACATCTAAAGCCCATAGATGGAAAACAAAAGGTCATATATTCTGGATATCTCTCCTTACAGGTACAAAGGATGGAAAAATATTTGAAAGCAGAGATTTTCTTAAACAGACTTCAAGTCAGATTTGTCACAATTATCTCATCCAGTCTTGACATAGATAAAGTGAAGCAATGTCACTGTCTTTTCTTGAAGGACCCTGAGATCATCTGGAGGGGTTTGTTACTATTATTTTGTCCATCTTCACTTGGTTAGTCCTATTTAAAATAGATTTTTCAAAAAAATTAAATAAAAACACAAATAAAAGCTTTTTCAGCCAAATAATACACATACAAACAGTAGGTCTCTTATATTTAAAAATCAGCAGTTGTTCTGATGAATATAGCAGTGCATTTAAATGAGGAAAGAAAAAATAGATATAAAACTACAAATTCACAAAAAGAACATATTCATATGAATATTAAATGTTTCTTTTAAGAGTTTTTAAATTTATTTATTTACTTATTTATTTATTTAAAGAGTGCATGAGTGCGTGGAGAGACAGAGGAAGAGGAGAGAGAGACTCTCATGCAGACTCTACATTGAGTGCAGAGCCCAATTCAGGGCTTGGGGCTTGATCTCATGGCCCTGAGCTGAAATCCAGAGTTGGACACTTAACTGACTGAGCCATCCAGGTGCCCCAAATATTAAATGTTTCTTAAGTAATAGATTAGACTGTGCTTAGCTAAAAAAAAGAAATCATAATTTATTCCAATTCAAAATAAATGTTTGAGTAACCAGTATATCAAAGCAATAAAGGCAGTTGTAAAAAAAAAAAAAAAAAGGTACAACCTCAGCATTAAAATAATTTAAATTTTATACTAATGACAAACAATTAAGCATTTATTGAACTTGCTGTGTTTTAGCATTGTTATGAGTCTTTCTGTTTTTGTTTTGTTTTGGATGTGAGGGAAAAGATTAAAAGCTGAAGCTTCAGATTAAAATTTGCAGGAAGGAAAAAAGTATCTTGTAATTTTGGGCAGGCAATGCTTACTTTTACCCATTAGATAGCAATAATCATAGAACACTTCAGATACATATCCTCAGGAAAAAAATTCATTCAGGTAGTGTGTAAGTTTGGGTTGATTTTTGTTTTCAAAGTTTGTTATTGTAATTGACCATAATAGAGGCAAATCTTTTTTAAATTATGTTTGCCAAAAAACAATAAAATAAGGTAAAGTGAAACACACCAAATAATGAGTATAAAAGTTAAATTTTTAAATCTGGTCTGAGTTGCCACAAAAATATTTCCAATAGTGTTTTCCTTCTACTCCCTAGCCTGCTTTGGATTTGGATAACAGAATAAGCCTTGGGCACCCATGTTTTTATCCCAATCCATACAAATCCAGAAAAGAGAATATATGGTAGAGTAAAGATTATAAGGGCAAGATTGGATTCTTGAACCAACTAAGGATTTAGAAAATAAGGAATTTTTTTTTACATTTCTTGAATAATTTTATTCCCCAACTCTATAAAAATGTTGGGACATCATCTTGTCTTATAATTTTTCATCTTGCAAAAGGAAAATATTATTACTCACTTCTTCCTACAGAGATAATATATGGAAGGAAAGCCTCTCCTCCACCCTGTTAACTGTAATGACTAGGGCCCTTAGAATTAAATTGACAAAAGACAGATTAACCGGAGAAAGGGTATACACATTTCATTGATGTTAATATTCTTTCATTTGTGGGAATTTCACAGAAAGGAAGTGAAAATCCGAAGAAGTGGTTAGACCTGAGAGCTTATGTACAATTTTAACAAAGGGGGATAAATTCTGGAGAAGTAACTAGATAAGAGAAAAGGGACTTGGGACTCCTAAGGACAATAAATTGTGGGAAGATAAGTATATGGAGAAACTAGTGGGAAATGAGGGTGCCTTTGTTTGTGCAGAATTATTTCACTGTTTTCTGTCTTCTCCATGGCCATAAAATTCCCCTAGAGAGGGGATTTGTGGCAGTCTTCACTTCTTAGAAATTTCTGCTTTTCATCAGATAAGGGAAGCTCTAAGAAGACCTTTCTGAATCTGTTAATTCTCAATTTGTGTCAGCACAAAACAATCTATATTTCAAAGTGGCATATTTTGAGGTGGCATATTCAGATCCCCTTCAGTAGCAGTTTCAAATGGCAGCCTCAAACAGAAGCATTGTCACTATACTTTTACAGTTTCTGTTACTGGAAACTAAAGTCAATTAACTCTTGATCATGAACAGTTAGTTGTCAGCAGGCATCCCCAGTCAGGATTCCAGCTGTAGTTTCATTTCCTGGAAGAGCTTCAGCTCAAGGTAAAGAGCCAGATTCTCTCCAGCACTTGGAAGATTCTGACTACCTTAGGCAATTTTAGAGGTTCCTTCCCTCACGAGTTTCACTTATATTTTCAAAGATCTTACAATGAACAAATGTACCTACCTATTCAGAACATAAGGTCCCAATTTCTGAAAATGTATTATGTCTGTAATGTAAATATCCAGGAAAAGGAGCCTACTCTCTCTCGTTTCACACATCCTACATGATGCTGTGGATTCCAGAATAAGATCCATTAATCGAATCAGTTACCACGTAAAAATCAGAAATTAATAGCTTCCCTTTGTCTTTCATCTTTACATCTTGCTCAAACGCCAAATGCCTCTTGTTAACAAAATTCCGGTAGAATACTGCTGGCAAGTAAGTCAGAGAAAAACAGTTTCCAGAGTTTACTTTCTTACCTATAGGTATGATTTAGAGTTATCTGAACAATTCACAAATATTATCAAGTAGCTCCCTTAACAGTTTTTGTTCTACTCAACAAAACATTAGAGTTGTTTTCCTTCAGATTATTTTATCTGCTATGGAACCTTTTATTTTTTTTAATGTACAATCACCAAAATAAGTTTTCCAGAGTTAAGTTCTTACTAATAAGATTAGTGAAATGACTGAAGCATTCTCTACATTTACCCCAAAAGAGTACTATATCTTTTGACCAAGGAAATAAGGCTTACATGCCATAGCAATTACATGCAGGTTTCAGATTTGGGTAAATACAGCAAGTAACTAAGTACTAAATCCAATGTCCTCTACTTTAAGCAATAAGTAAACCAAAGGATGGTGTTCTTCCAGGTGGTCCTCAAAACTTTCCCTAATCTTAGCATTAAGAAGCATGTTAAATATCACCTATACCTCCAAAATATTCATGTCCACATTTGCTAAAACACTATTTTCTATTAGACTATAAATTTAAAAAGTAAGAATAATTCCATGCAAGATTATATCCTGTCACATTGGGCTATCTCTTGTGTGTCCTATCAGCAAATGTGAAAACTGAAAGACAGTGTGTGAGTCCAATTCTCTATCATCTTCAGGTCAAAGGAGTCTTTCTCAGGCGGCACTCTCAAACTAAAAAAGGGTAAAAGAGCAAACTCCACTCATTTCTTTTTTGTGTATAGGAACGGAAAGTAAACTACAGCTCCCAAACCAGGCCAGAGTATATATTTTACTCATATGTCTAGATAAGTGCACTGTACAAGCTATATGATATGACACAGAATCTATAGCAGTATACACTTTTTAAAAATGCCATTTCTGTTACTTTAAATCAAAAGGTAAGGGAGCAGATGGGCAATTGCCTTGGATGAGAGAGAAGATCAAGTGCAGGATGAATTATCAGAGCCTGACTACAGGGGCAACACTGCAAAACAGTTGCAAAATTTAGTTTTGGGCAATGACTTTCCTATTCAACCTACACTTTTGAGTTTAGGTTATATAATATTTTTGAGGTTAGGTTACTGCTTACAATTTAAGAATGGAACATTGAATCAGATTTCCAACGAATTCAGTTGGGTAATAAAAATGTTGCTAAGTGAATTGAGTATAAATATGAATAAGAACATAGGCATTTATTTAGCACAGAGGGTGTATGATGTGTTGGTTGGAAGTTACAACTTATTTTATCAAAGCTGCCCTTAGCAACTTCTACTGTGCAGTATTTGGCCGTCAAGGTTACCAGCTCTTCTTCACAACCAGCCAGGTTAATAATTTTTTCTCTGTTGTATAACAACAGAAACTGAGATAGGTTTTATAAACCTTGGAACAAATACAGAATAGAGAGTGTGTTATTTTAAATATTTTGAAAGCTATATATATGCATGTAGTATAAAGTATCAAATGAAGCTAAGTAATTATCCTCTTAATTTGGAAGATCCATTTAATCAAACTAGAAATTTTGAGCAGTATCAGAATATCAGTATTTGAGATTTGGAGATTAACTTAGCTGAAGTAGTTGTGTGGGTTCTACAAATTCATTTTACTACATTGATGTGATTGCATGAAAATATATAACTTTAAAGTAAAATTATAATCATGAATAAGGTAAATATTGTCTATGTTGTTCTTCCAACCCAAATATGATGGTTATTTAATAAATCTATTATCAGTATTTCGGGTTGCAGATCAGTCATATAAAGAGCTTGAGAGGCATCAGTCCCATTTTTACAAAAAGAAGAAAGCTAAACTAAGTGAAAACCAATGACTTTTCTTAGATCCATCAGAGAATTGAGGTCACATGGCAAACAGCCTCCCAGGATTCCAGAATAGCAGGTATATTCCTTATGTGACACAGATCAGAGAATTACATACCAGATCAGCTTACCTGGAGCAGAAATCACTGGATCCAGACACAGGTAGAAACATTGAAATAGTAATTTTCACGAACTACCAAAGGCTGAACATGGACTAGCTCAAAAGCAAAAAAATCCTGAAGGCTTTAGTTTTATGAGAACCCCACACTTCTATGAGTTATGCCTCTGGAAGCCCCACAAAATTCTCATGGTGAAGAGCCAGGAATGATCCCCTCATGGCTCTGTTAGGGAGAAGTAGGCATTTTCCATGATGAAGGATTGTTGTCCAATTAAAAAAAAAAAAAACCTTAGTTACACCTAGAAGTAGGGGAAACTTACCCACCTGATGGCCCCTCTAGGCTTCCTGTGTCACCTAGGGTGGGAAAGGAAAAAAAAAAAAAAGCCAAGATACACTTACGAAGGTCATATCCCAGGCACACAAGCCACTAAGAAAATGAGATTTAATCAAAAGATTACGGAATACTTCCCATCCCCTACTCCTTACCACCATCAAAGGCTCTGGGATAATAACAATAGATGCAGCTGAATGAGCTGCAAA
The DNA here is from genome assembly GCF_004348235.1 of Phoca vitulina. Classification (NCBI taxonomy): domain Eukaryota; kingdom Metazoa; phylum Chordata; class Mammalia; order Carnivora; family Phocidae; genus Phoca; species Phoca vitulina. The sequence goes on from NW_022589746.1 coordinate 9,170,610, forward strand.
GCAAAACTCTAAGATTTTCTAGGGGGAAATCAGAGACAACATGAGAGACAAAGATACCAGAGGAATTTGAAGACCCTGGAAACTGCACCAATAGCAAATATTACACAGCATCCAACTCTTAGTGCAATTAATGTAAAACTTCACATTCATTGACTTCATTCTTATCACTCAATATCTTCTGTCCATTTTCAATAAAATTACAAGACATGTTAATGAGCAAGAAAAAATACAATCTAAAGAGACAAAGCAAGCATTAGTAGCAGACTCAGATATGACACAGAAGTTGGAATTATCATTTTAAAATAACTGTAATTACTATAAGAATTCTAAAGGCAAAAGTAGACAACATACAATAATAGATGGGTAATAAAAGCAGAAAGACAGAAAGTCTAAGAAAGAATAAACAGAAGTGCTAAAAGTAAAAAACACTAAAAGAAATGAAGAATGCCTTTGATGGACTCATCAAGAGTATTGGTGAACTTAAAGTTATAGAAACTTGACAAACTGGGATACAAAGAGAAAACAAATGAAAAAAAAGAAAGAAAGAAATAGAACATCCAAGAACTTTGAGAAAATTTCAAAAGGTATAATATCCATGTAATTGGAATACCAGAAGGAGAAAAGATAAAGCAGAAGAAATATTTGAAGTAATAATAGCTTTAAAATTTCCAAAAATTAGTGACATACACCAAGTCAGATCTAGGAAGCTCAGAATACAAAACAGGATACCAAAAAACAAACAAACAAAAAACAAGTCTACACCTAGTCACATCATATTCAAAGTATAGAAAACCAAATGGGAAGAGAAAGTTTTGAAAGAAGCTAAAGGCAAAACATACCTTACCTACAAGAAAAAAGAATAAGAAATACTGCCCACTTCTCATCAGAAACCGTGCAAACAAGAACAAAGTGGAGCAACATATTGAGTGTTCAAAGCAAAATCTACCAACCTAGAATTCTAGATATCCAAAAAATTATCCTTCAAATATGAAAGAAAAATAAAGACTTTCTCAGGAAAACAAAAAGTGAGGGAATTTATTGCAAGCGAACTAGCACTGCAAGATGAAATCAAAAGAAGTTCTACACAAAGGAAAATGGTAAGGTCAGAATCTTTGATCTCTGTAAATAAAGAAAAATAGAAAAAGGATAAAAGAAGGTAAAAGAAATATTTTTGCATTCTTAATTGATGTAGTAGGCACTTTGTGTTCAAAGTAATGATAATAACAATGTGTTGTGTGGATAAGTGAAATGAATCATAGCAATATTACAAGAAAAGGGAGGGAAGAATTGGAAATACTGTGTTATAAGTGACCTGCACTATAAAGTAGTACAATGGAATTTGAAAGTGGATTTAGATTAGTTGTTAGTATAAACTGCAAGCTGTAAAGCAATGCATAATTTAAAAAATCAAAAAGAGATCTAATATGCAAGAAGAGAAGAGAAAATAAAGTCATATAAAATGCTCTGCTAAAGCCAGAGAAGGCATGAAAAGATTTTTTTAAAAAAGAAACAAAGAAGGGCACCTGGCTGGCTCAGTCCTTAGATCATGTGACTCTTGATCTTAAAAAACAAAAACATAATCAAAGAAGGCAATGGATAGAAAACAGTTACAAATATGGTATAAATATACATATGATAAACACATGATATAAATAAGTAATTGAATACATAAATAGAAGGAAGAGAAAAGACAAATTTCCATTGTAGAATTCTGCATAATTTATATAGATACTCTCCCTTCAGAGGGAGAGCACAACCATTCCCCTGCCTTGTTAAGTATTAGTTAAAAAACAAAATTCAACTGAATACATTTTAAAGATCTTATTGGTTTTATTCAATGATTCATGAATTGGGCAACATCCCATCTAGTAGACAGAAAAAAGCTCCAAAGAGTTGTACAAAATGAGAGACATTTATAGGCAGAAGGACGCTGGATTAAAGAAGTAACTAGCAAAGCAAAAATAAAATATTGGGACTACATCAAAATAAAAAGATTCTGCACAGCAAAGGAAACAATCAACAAAACTAAAAGGCAACCTATGGAAATGGGAGAAAATATTTGCAAATGACTTACCTGATAAAGAGCTAGTATCCAAAATATATAAAGAACTTATAAAACTCAACACCCCCAAAACAAATAATCCAATTAAAAATGGGCCGAAGACATGAACAGACATTTCTCCAAAGAAGATGTGAAAAGATGCTCATCATCACTTCTCATCAGGGAAATGAAATTAAAGGTACAATGAAATACCACTTTCAGAATGGCTAAATTCAAAAACACAAAAAACACCAGATGTTGGCAAGGTTATGGAGAAAAAGGAACCCTCATGCATTGCAAACTGGTGCAGCCACTCTGGAAAACAGTATGGAGGTTCCTCAAAAAGTTAAAAATAGAACTACCTTATGATCCAGCAATCACACTACTATTTACCCAAAGAATACAAGAACACTAACTTGAAGGAATATATGCACCCCTATATTTATAGCAGCGTTATTTACAATAGACAAGATACGGAAATAGCTTAAGTGTCCATCAATTGATGAATGGATAAAGAAGATGGGGCAGATAGATAGATCTATAAATGTGGTATATATCCATATCTACATATCTATATATATCTATAGATGTGGCATATATATATACATATATATGCATATATATTATTCAGTCATAAAAAAGAATGAAATCTTGCCATTTGCAACAACATGGATGGAGCTAAAGAGTATTATGCTAAGTAAAATAAGTCAGTCAGAGAAACACAATGCCATATTATTTCACTCATATGAGAATTTAAGAAACAAAGCAAATGAGCAAAGAGGAAAAAAGAGAGAGAGAGAAACCAAGAAACAGACTCTTAACTATAGAGAACAAACTGATGGTAACCAGAGGGGAGGTGGGTAGGGGGATGGGTGAAGTAGACAATGGGGATTAAGAAGTGCACTTGTTGTGATGACCGCTGGGTGATTAAAATTAAAACTTAAAAAAAATAAAAATTAAAAAGAAGTTACTAGCAAAGAGCTAATTGTTTCAGGCAAGGTCACCTTCCTTTGAGGGACAGCAGGGGTCTATCAGGCAGATTACCCTATTAGTTTTGACCAGGTAATTCTAGAATGACTAGGTAAGATTACCTTCCTGGAAGAAGCTAAACTGTAATTATATTAGGTATTAAGTCTTGGTTTGGGACATGGGCTTAGCATAAATCACTCCATTTTGGGTCTGTTTTCTCTTTTTTAACAGTATGAATCACACATAGTAACTTCCTTCTTACATACAAAAGTGTATTTGAAAAAGGGAAGAAAAATATTAACTTTACAGTGGAGAAAACTGATAAAAACTATGTGAGCCAGATGGCCAAGGTCAACATCAAGAGTGACATGTCACATTGATAGTATGTACCCTTGATATGATGTTAACATGGTACTTGACTTCTGTGGTCTTTCTCTTAAAAACCCATAATCTCAGTCTAATCGTGAGGAAATATCAGGCAAATTCCAATATAAGGGAATCCTACAAAATACCTGACTAGTACTCCTTAAAACTATCAAGGTTGAAAAACAAGAAAATTTTGAGAAACTATCCCAGCCAAGAAGAGACTAAGGAGAGAAGACAACTAAATATAGTGCTTTATCTGAGATGGGATTCTGGAACAGAAAATGACATTAGATAAAAATAAGGAAATCTGAATAAACTATGGTTAATAATAAATGTATCAATATCTGCCCATTAATGATAACAAATGTACCACACAAACATAAGATGCTAGTTGTAAAGGAAACTGGATGCAGGGCATATGGGTATATGGGAATTCTAATACTATCTTATCAATTTTTCAGTACATTTAAAATTAAAAATGCAAATGTTCTAAAAAATGAAATCTATTACTTAAAAATGTTTTCATTATGTACTAGTAGTTTAATACAATGTCCTTATTGGCACTCTTAAAGAATATATGCCTATAATATTTCCTTCTGAAAGCATACACTGGAATTATATTTTAATATTAATTTAATGCGATTAATAGTGCCTATAGTGCCTATAATTAAATAAACATAAAAGTTTACTTAAGAAATAAAATAATTACTGTTTTTATATGTTGCCCAATGGTCTAATACGTAGATTCAGTGTATATTAGTGAAAGAGTTCACATTATGAACCTAAGAACTATTGTTGAAATCCGAGTGAGCAGGAAAACACATGAACTGGTTTAAGAAGGACCAGTCTTCGTGTCCTTCAAAACACAGTCCACTGGACTTTAGAACAGAAAGTTAAAGGAGTTAACCCTGGAAAGATAGAAACAAAGCATAGTGGTCTGATTTAGATTCTCCCTTTCATATAAAGGTGGACATAAAACTCTAAAAACTCTTCCTGAGACAGAATCTGGTTTTCTCCACACCAGAAACAGTGCACGCATCAAATTACAATCTGGTGTCCTTGCTGGCACTGAACGCTCTCAAGGAATGCTTCTTTAATGCCTGGTTATTCGAAAAGATGAACTTTTTCTTAGTAGCAACCACAAGAAACATGAAAACACGGGGCAGAAAACAGACCTTCTGAGTAGGGCAGAAGAGCCCAATGCTGCATCAAGGCTTGGTGGCGAGAATCCGCATTACGGAGGAGGACGGGAACCCATGGGTCTTTTCAGATTGTATTAGAAGAATAAGACGCTACCAGAGAGTGAATCCCATCATGAGGAGATTCGTTATAGGTCCAGGTAGGAGAAATGCCTCGTGGGGAGCTGGCTTCCTGCTGGAGGACATGCTCAATAGTAAGACGTTCTACCTTCTGTGGTGTGCCTCAGTTAGAGAGGATTAACTTACCAGCCAAACTTCCACACAAGGGTCTGTACTATAACCAGGAGAAGGGGAGGAGAGTAAAACACCTCAGGACAGAGATCGTGTTTATGATTTTTATTCTATTAGGAGGCTGAGACATTGGAAAAGAAAGAAGTGTTTGGAAAGAGAACAGGAAGTGGTTTGGGGCCTTGGAAGGACGTCCGCACATTTGCAAGTCCAGCTTCCTCGTAACCAACCCCCTCTCCACTGCCAGCTACAGCAGCAACAACAAGGTAGGTGCTCACCAAGGCCTGCGTATTCAGTATCTGTCATAGCATAAGCCACTAATACTGTACCTGTCTTACTAGGCTGTCATAGAAGATAGCGATCATGACTCACTGTGGTATTCCCCAGACTTGACCTAATAGGTCAAGCTTTCATGAAGCATGCACCATGAAGGGAGAGGAGAGGTGCATCTGGAAAAAGGGAGGAGTGAGCTGAATGGAACAACAAGGAAGAGGGCAGTTTCCGTATCTCAATATAAACTCAGCATCTGGCGCCATGCCTGGCATAGAGTAAGGTCTCAGTAAATTTCTGTTTAATTAAACATTTATCTAATTCATTATTGGGATGTGGTGGTGTGCATTTTGGAAGGAGAGAAACCACTGGGTTCAAGTGGACATGGATTTAAAACCTTATTTACTAACACTGTGACCTACAGAAAGTTATTTGAACCTTGGTTTCTATACGTATACAAGAATAATAATAATTATTATTTTATAGTGCTTTACACAGGATAACAGTATATATATATATATATATATATATATATATATATTGCCTTGTATGTTATCAAGGATAGAGGAAATCTCTGATCTGTTCTGTCTGTTGCAATGGCCTAGCTAAATATGCAAATGCTTCTATTTAGCCAAACCTATGTAACTGAATAAAACTATTTTTACTACAATGTAGAGTTGTATTCAAAACATGCAAAAACAGCATGATGCCATAAAGTATGTGTATATCTCCTAATGATATAGGGAGGACACATATCAATACTCCACTTAAACATTCATAAACAGTATAACTATGCATTCCAGAGCTCGTCTACTTCATTTGCTAACCTGCTGTAATCAAGGGAAGAGGTTCAACCAGTTATTTAAATTAAAATTTTGTCATCTTCCAACTATCACTCTGAGGATTTTTGTTAGTTATGATTTCTAGAAACAGAACCAGCAGTTTCTATGTCTCCCTCAATAAATAAAGTACCCCTCTAATAAACAAAGTGCCCATCTAATAAACAAAGGTTCATTTAGTCATCATTTTCTGCCCATGTTAAAGCAAAACCTTTGAAAATTCACTTATTCCTACCCACCAGTGAGGGATGACACCAGCTATCTACTTAATACAATATTATCTTTCTATGATTACTAGTGGTAAAAATAATCCACTTTCACTTTTAAAGTTTGTTCTGTAATAAAATATGTAAAGAATAGTAGCAAATTTTATATTAGCTTCAGGTAGGCAATTTTTAAAAATATTTATTATTGTGCTTGCATTTAAAGAAAAATCAGGGATTTAAAGAAAACCTAGCAGGTGTCTTCTCTTGCCCTCTCACTCACTCATCATTTTGAATGGCTTGTGGCATCTTCTGAATGTTTATTACCAATTTTGAAAAGAAAATAAATAACCCTAAGGAATATCTATCCCTTTTTGAACAGCTGCTTTCTCTCAAATTCACAAAAGAATGAAACAAACAAACAAACAAACAAATCTCCTTGCCAATGGGGCCACCTGTTAACAAAGGAAAACTGTTGAATTTGCTCAGTCCTTGCCTGAAAACATCCTTTCTCTCTGCTCCTTCCAATCGCTGTAAAGATACAATAACAGAGTGTGGGGGCGGAGCAAGATGGCAGAGGAGTAGGAGACCTGGATTTCGTCTGGTCTCAGGAATTCAGCTGGATAGGGATCAAACCATTCTGAACACCTACAAACTCAACAGGAGATCAAAGAAAAGAATAGCAACAACTCTCTGAACAGAAAAGCGACCACTTTCTGGAAGGTAGGATGTGGGGAGAAGTGAATCCGAGGTGATATTCGGGAGGATAGACGGCGGGGAAGGGGGCCTCCGTCAGGCGCTTCTGGCAAGTGATAGAGCCGCGGAGCACAAAATCGGAACTTTTAGAAGTCTGCTCCGCTGAGGGACGTCGCTCCAGTGGCTAAGCGGGGGGTGGAACCCTCGTGCGACAGTGTGGTCTCAGGACCCTTGGGGTCACAGAAAGACTGGGGGTGCCTGAGTGCGGCAGAGCTCCCAGGTATCGGAGCAGGGAAGCCAGCTGCAGAGACGGAGCCCAGGCGCAGGCTCTCAGCTCGGGGTTGCCATAAACCGTGATCCGTGGCACAGTCAGGCCACTGCTCCTCCAGCAGGGACCCAACAAGCGGCAGATCTGGGGAGACTCACCTTCTTCCCCCGGGAGGAGCAGCACGGGAGCGCACCGCGGGGATCTGCTGGGTTTGGAGACTCCACACCGAGTGGGGTGCCAGAGATAGAAATGCTCGGTCACAGGCCGGGTGAGCACGGAGTGCGGCCGGAGACCGGGGAGACGGGAGTGACTGATTGCTTTTCTCTGGGGGCTCACTGAGGAGTGGGGTCCCGAGTTCTCGGCTCCTCCAGGGCGGAGATTGGGAGGCTGCCATTTTCACTCTCGGCCTCCAAAGCTGTACGGAAAGCTTGCAGGGAACAAAAGCTCCCGAGAGCAAACCCGAGCAGATTACTTAGCCCAGACTGGGCAAGGGCGGGGCAACTCCGCCTCTGGCAAAGACTTTTGGAAACCATGGCAACAGGCCCCTCCCCCAGAAGATCAGTGAGAACAGCCAGCCAAGACCAAGTTTACCGATCAATGAGAACGGCAGAACTCCAGCGCTAGGGGAATACTACACATAGAATTCATGGCTTTTTTTACCATGATTCTTTAGTCTTTCAAAGTTCATTTTTTTTTTAACTATCTTTTTTTTGAATTTTTCTTTTTCCCTTTTTCAACCAACATCTTATCAATCCCTTTTTTAAAAAACATTTTTATTTTTCATTTTTAGAGTCATAGTCTATCCCTTCATAGTAGTTACCTGTATTTTTGGCATATATATATAAGTTGTTCTCTCTTTAAAATTTTGAGATAGTTTCTTCTAACACATCAAAATATACCCTAAATCTCTAGTGTATGGTTTTTTTCTACTCTCCTGCCTGATCACATTCTCTCCCTTTTTTTTTCTTTTCTTTTTAAATCCTCTTCTTTCTTTTTTCAAACAACTTCTTATCAATTTATTTTATAAAATTTTTTATAATTTTCATCTATACAGTCATATTCCATCCCTTCATCATAGCAACCCTTATTTTTTGTACATATGTAAGTTTTTCTTTCTTTAAAATTTTGGGAGGCACTTTCTTCTAACAGACCAAAATACACCCAAAATCTAGTGTGTGGCACTGATCTATACACCAGCCTCATGATATTTGATCATACTCTGGTTTTTTTTTGTTTTGTTCTGTTTTGTTTGTTTTTATCTTTATCTTTATCTTTTTCTTTTTTCTCTCTTTCCCTTTCTTTTCCCCCTCTTCAGGTCTTTTCTGATTTGTTTAGAGTATATTTTCTGGGGACGTTGTTACCCTGTTAGCATTTTGTTCTCTCATTAATCTATTCTCCTCTGGACAAAATGACAAGGTGGAAAAAATCACCTCAACAAAAAGAACAAGAGGTAGTACCAACTGCCAGGGATCTACTCAATATGGACATTAGTACGATGTCGGATCTAGAGTTCAGAATCATCACTTTAAAGATACTAGCTGGGCTTGAAAAAAGCATAAAAGTTATTAGAGAAACCCTTTCTGGAGAAATAAAAGAACTAAAATCTACCCAAGTTGAAATCAAAAAGGCTATTAATGAGGTGCAATCAAATATGGGGGCGCTAACTGCTAGGATAAATGAGGCAGAAGAAAGAATCAGTGAGATAGAAGACCAAATGATGGAAAATAAAGAAGCTGAGAAAAAGAGAGATAAACAACTACTGGATCACGAGGGCAGAACTCATGAGATAAGCGATACCATAAGATGAAACAACATTAGAATAATTGGGATCCCAGAAGAAGAAGAAAGAGAGAGAG
>NW_022589746.1:9184544-9236771 GCF_004348235.1 Phoca vitulina
ACAGACACATGAAAAAGTGCTCAACATCGCTCGGCATCAGGGAAATCCAAATCAAAACCTCAATGAGATACCACCTCACACCAGTCAGAATGGCTAAAATTAACAAGTCAGGAAATGACAGATGTTGGCGGGGATGCGGAGAAAGGGGAACCCTCCTACACTGTTGGTGGGAATGCAAGCTGGTGCAGCCACTCTGGAAAACAGTATGGAGGTTCCTCAAAAAGTTGAAAATAGAGTTACCATACGATCCAGCAATTGCACTACTGGGTATTTACCCCAAAGATACAAATGTAGGGATCCAAAGGGGTACATGCACCCCAATGTTTATAGCAGCAATGTCCACAATAGCCAAACTGTGGAAAGAGCCAAGATGTCCATCGACAGATGAATGGATAAAGAAGAAGTGGTATATATATACAATGGAATATTATGCAGCCATCAAAAGGAATGAGATCTTGCCATTTGCAATGACGTGGATGGAACTGGAGGGTATTATGCTGAGCGAAATAAGTCAAACAGAGAAAGACATGTATCATATGACCTCACTGATATGAGGAATTCTTAATCTCAGGAAACAAACTGAGGGTTGCTGGAGTGGGGGTGGGGTGGGAGTGATGGGGTGACTGGGTGATGGACACTGGGGAGGGTATGTGCTCTGGTAAGCGCTGTGAATTGTGCAAGACTGTTGAATCTCAGATTTGTACCTCTGAAACAAATAATGCAATATATGTTAAGAAAAAAAAAAAAGAAGATAGCAGGAGGGGAAGAATGAAGGGGTGAAATCGGAGGGGGAGACGAACCATGAGAGACGATGGACTCTGAAAAACAAAGTGAGGGTTCTGGAGGGGATGAGGGGGGAGGATGGGTTAGCCTGGTGATGGGTATTAAAGAGGCACGTTCTGCATGGAGCACTGGGTGTTATGCACAAACAATGAATTATGGAATACTACATCTAAAACTAATGATGTAATGTATGGTGATTAACATAACAATAAAAAAAATTTTTTTAAAAAGATACAATAACAGCTTCGGGTTTCTGAATCTTTTGTTAATGCCAAGGGCAGGAGAGGAAAGTAGATGCTTGCCCTTTAAAAAACAAGATAGAAATCAAGTAAACCAAAAGAAAATATTGATAGTAATATTAAGAGACTAACTTCAGTTTTTATTTCTAGATAGAGCAACTGGATGGGATTTTTTTATTTCCATGTTTGTCTGCAGGATCAGGAGAAAAATAGCACATCATAGTGTGTGTGTGTGTGTGTGTGTTTGGCTTATTTACATGGTAAATACAATTGTTCCTTCTGATCCCAATGTGCATAATCTCAGTAAATATTTGAGCTCTATTGATAGAGTTTGTTCAGCAAGAGGTAAGACACCTTCACAATCTGGTTTGAATATAAAGTTCCCTTGACCCCCCATAAGAGCTCTGTATTCAATGTCTTCCACAACGGTATCAGCCTTATATCTAAAAGGAGTCAGACATAAGAGCACAGTCGTTCTTTTGTTCTTTTGCTTGACTTATTAATCTTTATATAATTTACTGGACTCATTCCTATTCTTTTTAATAATAGCTTTATTGAGACTATAGAATAGAGTGTGTGAATTATAATTCACATACTATAAAATTCACCGTTTTAAAGTGCACAATTCAACAGTTTTTAGTATATTCTCAGAGTTGTTCCCCCATCACTATCTAATTTTAGAACATTTTCATCCCCCAAAACTCCATTCTCATTAACAGTCACTCTCCTTCCAGCCTCTGGAACCCGACTAATCCACCTTCTGCCTATGGATTTGTCTCTTCCAGACATAACATTTTCATATTGCTCTTTTCTTTTACACCCTTACATAGATTTTCCCAACACCAGTCACCTGGCATGTTTCACTTGGGCATTTAAATCAGAGTTATATCTCCATAGAGAAATTATATGTTAAAAATCTCTTCTTTTTCTTTTTTTATTATTTGAGGCATAACGACATTTAACATGACATTAGTTTCAGGTGTACAACATAATGATTTGATATTTGTATACATTGCTAAATAATCGCCACAGTAAATCTAATTAACATCTGTCACCACACATCATTACACAACATTTTTTCCTCTTGTGATGAGGGTTTTTAAGATGAACTCTCTTAGGAGCTTTCAAATATGCAATACAGTGTTCTGAACTGTAGTCACCATGCTCTACATTACATCCCCAGGACTTATTTATTTAATAACTGGAAGTTTTACCTTTTTACCCGCCTGCCTCTGGCAACCACCGATCTGTTCTCTGTATCTATGGGGTTTTTTTTTTTAATTTTTAAGAGAAGAATTCTTTACTCATTTCTTGAAGAATAATAATATGAAATGATGAAGCTTTTTAGATGAATTAATTCATTTCAACAAATATATATTGAGGCATTTAACCAGTGTGTCTCCAAGTGCAGAGTTTGCATGACCTAAACAGAATCATCTGGGGTACTTTATAAAGAAGCAGAAATTTGGGATCCACCTCACATCTACTGAATTAGACTATCAAGAAGGGGACAAAGGAGACGTCACCTTACAGGGCTCCTGGTTATTCTTTTTTTTTAAGATCTTATTTATTTATTTAGAGAGAGAGAGAATGAGCAGTGGAAAAGGGCAGAGAGAGAGAGAGAGAGAAATGGCCTCCCTGCTGAGCAGGGAGCCCAATGTGGGGTTCGATCCCAGGACCCTGAGATCATGACCTGAGCCAAAGGCAGATGCTTAACCAACTAAGCCACCCAGGCATCCCGCCTCTGTTTATTCTTATGCATACTAACATCTGTCACTCAGAGGCCAACCCTGAGGAAGACAGTGAGTAAGACACAGCATTTGATCTGAGATGATTTCAACACATTTAGTCTATACATTTTGCCAGTCATATTTTAGTAAAATTATACAAGTATGCTGATATGAAAAGGAGCACTGAAAGAAAAGATTCCCAGTGACTAGCCACCTTCTGCTTCTTACAGAATATTACACAAATACTATTTTTTCACCATTAAGTATATCATGTGGTACAAGATGTTGTGACATATATACATTTTCCATATTTGATCTTGTATTAAAATTACTTGTGTTGGCATGAATTCGTTCACTTATTTATTCATTAAATGAATGTATTGAGTTACTCGTATGTGTCATGCAATGTTAAAGACAGTAAACAAAATAAATAAGTCTTCAAACTGTTAAACTAAAGGAAGAGGTTGAACACAAGAGACATTCAGAGAAGAGCACATTGGATCGGGAAAGGATCAATGGAAGAAGAAAAATGAACTGTTTCTCTGAGGAGGTATAGGATTCCTCTGGGAACCAATTGACCGAGGCTATTCATATAGTGGATAACATATAAATAAAAGTGTATATAGCACCAACACATGTTACTCAATTCAAGTTAAATCAAGTTTGATTCCAGTTAGATCCAACGAATCAATCTACCTCTTTGGAGTCAAGTATCTGCTGGTACTGGGACTATACGGGAGACACTTGAAAAAAACAACTGGTACATGACTATCTTATATTTGGGCCATATAAGAACTGGAGACCAGTATTGGGGATCCCCAGGGAAAGACCCTTAAAATAGTATATCCTAGCGAGAACAGCTCTGTGCACTTGAGGGGCAAATGTGTCCATCTGCCAGTATGACCTAGGTCTTCTCACTCTTAAATTGCTGAGAAGCCAAATGGCTGCCTCAATCCCTTTTCCAGATAAAAGAGGGAGAAGACATGGAAGAACAGTGTCAACCTTGTGTGCTATGATGGGGGATTGAGAACATGTTGCTGCTCAATGACTAGCCTGTAAGTAAAGAATCCTGGTAGTTTTGCCACTAACGTGGCTATTTCCTCTGGATATGTCCCAGAAGGTGGATAAGAACATCAACAAACAAGGAAAAAAAACAATACTAATACATCTAACACAGTCAAGCAAGCAAGGAGAGGGAAAGGGAAAAAAATAAGCTTAGATTAAGCACCCCAAAAATATAAAAATTAAACCACTAGAAGAGATAGGCCAGACCATGAACAATAGTGAACATTTAGGGAGTTTCAATCATGGTACAAAAGACTTTATAGAAATATAAAACTAAAAATATTCAATAGATGTTGAAAAATAGGACAGTTACTGGTGAGATCAGAATTGATGACCTAGATGATACAATGTAAGAAATATCTTAAAGCACTGAGCCAAAAGCATAAAGAGACAGAAAACTATACTGGGAACGTGAGAATTTGGAAGAGAGATCTCATAGAAATGCATATGGATTGTTCTGTAGTTCTGGGGGAAAAGACAGAAACAGAGAGAGGACAGGAAATGAAATAAAATAAACATGTATTTTTTTTTTCACTTGAGCTGAATAAAGAGCCAAACCTGCAGATAAAAATTATTCATTAAACAACCCAGGCAAAGTTAATGATTAAAAAATGCTTGGAGAAATTCCAGAACTTCAAAGAAAAGGAGAAAACACTTACAAGCTTCCAGAGAGAAAAAACAAATTACCTAAAAAGGAAAATGGATCAGAACGGCCACAGGCTAGTTATCTGCCACAGAGGCAAAAACAAAGCAGCAGAAAACCATGTACAGAATACTGAGAAGCAAGAATCATAGACTGATCCTGCCATTCCTAGTCAAGATATTAATCCCTGACAGAGGAAAAAAGTAAGATACATGTCGATATGCTACCCTTCAAGAAATACACTATTCTTCTTCCTCATCTAACCAATACAATTATATCAGGGGAAAACCCCAAGAGACAGGAAGGCAAAGGGAATAGCAATGGAGGAGGAGAGCGATGGATGTCATTTTTCATATACCTATAATTGAAATGAGTGCAATCAAATGATCATAAGGATGCTCAAGATTGAAGAGAAATCCTTGAAATCAAAGGACTGCAAATCATCAAAATGGAAGATAGCTGACATGAAGAGGAAAAATATAAGAAGAATCTGGGATTGAAAATATTAAATTATGTCGGGGTGCCTGGGGGGCTCCATCAGTTAAGCATCTGTCTTTGGCTCAGGTCATGATCCCAGAGTCCTGGGATAGAGCCCAGCATTGGGCTCCCTGCTCGGCGGGAAGCCTGCTTCTCCCTCTCTCACTCCCCATGCTTGTGTTCCCTCTCTTGCTGTCTCTCTCTTTGTCAAGTAAATAAATAAAATCTTTAAAAAAAAAAAAAAGAAAAAGAAAATATTAAATTACGTCAATTAAAACTTGGAGTTAGGGTGTCAGGAAGGAGAGAGAAAAGAAAAAAAAAAAAAAAAAAAAAAAAGGAAAGGCTCTTTCAGATTGTGGTAAAAAAGAAGACCAGGGAAATGAATATGTTCCCAAAACCTCAGCTTGTGGAGAAGGATGCTGGAGAGCAGGGGATGAAGTCCTCACGAGATAATAGCTGGTGGCTTGTCCTCAAGCCCAGCAGGGAAACGTGAGTGTGCCAAAGCAGCCAAGCCAGAGATGATGACTACAAAGGAAATAAAAGCTACAGGAAAAATAAATACAACTTGTTCAGTTCTCTTTAAAAATGTTTTTTAAAGATAAAGAGAAAAGAAAAAAGAAACTGTAAAGAAATAGATCTATTAGAGTACAAATAAAAAGGAGAAAAACAATTAAGTAATCAACAATGTTGAACACATGCACAAGATACATATTAGAGAGAAAGAAATATAGATCACATTTCTATCCTAAAACAAAAGAAATTGGAAATAAATTACAAAAACCATACCAACATAATCTTACCTACTTAGAAATGAAGCATAACAGTCCACAATAACTATTGGATCGAAATAGAAAATGCACACCGTTTATAAATTTACAAAGGTATAGAAAGAACGCACCATGCCAAAACCCATACAATCTAGCAAAACTAAGTGGAGAAATGTTATTGCCTTAAGTGCTTTAATTATTAAAGAAAACAGTTACTGCACTGAAATTTCTCATTATCAAAATGTAATTTTAATACTTTATTTTGAATCTAATTCAAACTATCTTTTAAGATTCATGGTTTTCAGTCATTTTAATATCTACATTTAGTCAGCCCCATCAACTGAATAGTTTCAACAGAAGTCTTCTCTAAAGGCAAAATAAAAGACTAATAAAAAATATTCCACATAGTAGGTTATTGGATGAAGATGGAAACATTCATTAAAACATTAAGAGCATTTGAAATAACTGGATATTTTGGTGAATTTTTAAAACCTGTATTAATCAGCTTGGGCTGCCATAACAAAATACCACTTTGGGTGGCTACAACAACAGGAATCTATTTCTCACAGTTCCGGAAGCTGGGAAAGTCAAGGTCAGTATGCCAGCCAGTTATGTTCCGCGGTGAGGGCTCTTTCCTGACTTGAAGCCAGCTGCCTTCTCCCTGTATCTTTCCTTACATGGCAGGAAGAGACAGAGAGCTTTGGTTTCTTTACCTTCTTACACGGACACTAATCCCATCATGACTGAGCCATCCTCATGACCTCATCTAAACTTAATTACCTCCCAAAGGTCCCATCTCCAGATATAATTAAACCGGGTGTCAGAGCTTCAACATATGAACGGGGAGAGGGGGGACACAGTTCAATCCATAGCAGGACCCATCACAGATTTTGTATTTTCATTGTCTTTATTTAGAACTCCTATTCAATTTAAAATTAATCCAGTTTCATACTCAAGCACAATTGTGCAACATACTTCAATGTTATTATAAATGTTTATATATACCATGAATTCGCAGTCATTTTATTAGTTAAGGAGTAATTCTGAACTTGCTTCCTGCATATAGCCTAAGAAGGACTTTGATATCTAGGCAATCAGACCTTTAAGTACACTCTTTCTTCAAAAGCTTTCTAAAAACAGTGCACAAACTAAACACATCCAGCTGTTGAAAGTATCCATTAAACATTAACTGTTCCAGGTAAAATTATCACAATCCACGCTTTACACATAAGAAGCTATCTTTGAGATTATTACTGTAATACTTAACTATACTACTAACAATGGAAGAGAGCTTAACAGCTAGTAAACTTGCCACTCCAGGTATTACAAAGGGAAGTTAATGTAGTTGAAAGGAGAGCAGTAAAACAACCAGGGCATCATAAAAGTAAGGTAAACAGGGGCTCTTGGGTGGTGCAGTCAGTTGAGCTTCTGACTCTTGGTTTCAGCTCAGGTCATGGTCTCAGGGTGGTGAGATCCAGCCCTGTGTTGGGCTCTGCACTCAGTGGGGAGTCTCCTTGGAGTTTCTCTCTTTCCCTCTCCCTCTGCCCCTCCCCCACACCATGTGCACACGCATGTGCTCTCTCTCTCTCTCTCTCTAAAATAAATAAAGAAAATCTTTTTTTTGAAGTTTATTTTTATTAATTTATTTATTTTATTATGTTCGATAAAGAAAATCTTAAAAAAAAAAGTAAGGTAAACAAAATCACATGGTAGTACCTAATTAACAGGACACATGCAAATCTTCAGAATTATTCACTGCTTGAAATCCTTTATATTGAATGATGATATGAATTCTTTATATGAAATGATTTCATATAATCCTTTATATGGAATTTTCTTTTTCTGTTCTGTGGAAATAAACAAACCCACCCAAATGAGAACAAGCAAAGGCTTTATTCAGAGCTTGCCATAACAAGAGTCAGTCTCGACCACTTGTGCCTGGCAGAGACTCAACAGGCAGAACAAGGAGCGGGAAAGCTTTGTAGTGGGAAAAAAATGGAAGGTTTCGGGTTTGCCCTGATTGAAGGCCACTGGCATGTGGAAACTGGAGACAGGCATTCTAAGTAATTGGTGAGGGGAGCATGTTTGGCTTTGTTTGCTTGGTCATAAGAAGTGGAGGCAAAAATTAGGAAATGGTTGCTGCAGATTGTGGATGAGGGCTCTATTTTTATATGCAGTCTGGCTATTGTCCATTTGTATTCAGTCTTTCAGTTTCCATCCTGATAAATGTCTGACAAATATCGTCCCAATAGAATTTGAATTCAGGGGCACCTAGGTGGCTCAGTCGGTTAAGTGACCTACTGTTGGTTTCAGCTCAGGTCATGATCTCAGGGTCATGGGATCAAGCCCCGCCTTGGGCTCCATGCTCAGCAGGAAATCTGCTTGAGATTCTCTCCTTCTGCCCCTTCCCCCACTTGTGCCTGCTCTCTCTCTCCCTCTCTCTCTCTCAAATAAATACATAAACCTTAAAAAAAAAAAAAAGAATTTGAATTCATAATCGTTTGGGGCAGTGAAAGAAGAAATAGACAAGTCTTACTTCTAAGAAAATGCAAATCAATCTGATCATCTCTCATTTTAGATACATTGTTTTACAATAATAGGCTTCTTCCTTTTATTACTACATTTTGTGCTTCCTCCTGTATTAACTAAATTGCTTTTCAAGCATATAATTTTAAGCCCATGAAAAAATATATATGTAGGGCTAAAATAGCCATATTTCATTTTACATCATACATATAAGTTGTGAAAATGTTTCAGAATAGGTGTCATCTCGTCATTTTACCATTATTACAAAAAAATTCTTAGGTGCTAAATTATATGATACATATTGATAGGGAATATATTCTAGGTGTAGCTTTTAGGTTCATTTAAATTAGTCTTTCAGTATCCCCAGGCATTCATATCAACACAGATATTCTACTCTATTACCTGTGGTCAGAGGGCTGATGTCAGCTTCAGGGTAATAAAAGCCACCACCACCATAACAACAATTATTATTATTTATCAAGCTATGACTGTCTGCCAGGATTTCTGTGTATATTCACATTTAAGTTTACTTAATCTTTACACTTTAAATGTAGTCTAAAATAGAAAGCTAAGTTCTACTGACTCATTTATTCATTCAAGAAACATTTATTGAGCCTCGCTGAGGCCCAAGGGCAACTGGCTAAAGTGGACGAGTCAGGAGTCAAATCCAATCCTGTCTGCATCCACTTTCTGTGTTCTTATTCAAATGTGAGCTTTTTTGTGAGCTAAGGTTCATTCAAAGGAAATAAATCTTTTGAATTTTAGGCTCTAAATTACAGACAAGAATGTCCCTGATAAGTTTTTCTATCACTAAAATTTAGTGCATTGAGCATATAAAAAGAATCCAAAAATCAAATTTTATACCTGGTCTTTAATATAGTCCTCTAAAGGGATGTTTTGTAATTATTTTTTTTTCCAATTAGCAAATAGTAATCATGACATGCTGCTTGAGGATGTTAAGTGGTTGTCCATATGAGATATGACGATGAACAGAAGACAGGAGTTCATAAAGCAGTAACAAATATATTCCATATGATGGTTATTTTTAAGTGTCAGCTTGATGGGTCCATAGGATGTGCAGACATTTGGGCAAACATTATTCTGTTTCTATGAGGGTGTTTCTGGATGAGATTTACATTCATCAGTAGACTGAATAAAGCAGATTGCCCTCCATGATGTGAGTGAGTGTCTTCAATCAAGTGAAGACCTGAATAGAACAAAAATGCTGAGTAAGCAGGAACTCGTCCTGCCTGATTGCTTGAGCAAGAACATCCATCTCTTTTCCCCTTTGGACTTGGACTGTTCATTGTATTTCTTGAGTCTCCAGTCTGCTGGTTTTCAGACAGGAACTTATACCATCAAAACTCAGATATGTTCTCAGGCCTTTGGACTCAAGCTGGAAATACACATTGGCCCTCTTTGGCCCCCAGCTTGTCAATTCCTTATAATAAAACAAGAAGGAAAGATAGAGGATAGATACATAGATATGTATATATATAGATATGGATGTGTGTGTGTGTATAGAATATATATATACTCAATGCATCCTATTGGTTCTGTTTCTCTGAAGAACCCTGACTAAAGTAAACCATCTTAATTCTCTGCTGGTGGTAGAAAACAACAGCACAATTTTTACAAAGGGCAACTGAGCTATTTATTAGGAAAAAATATTTTTAAATTAACCATGCATTTTGGAAGTGTTTCCAATTCACAGGGCTATCATAAAAAAATAATTAGAAATAAACACAAATTTATTTACACAGAGACCTATTGCAAAAAAAATAAAAATATATAATTAAGATATACAATGATAGAAGAATGGTAAATAGAATGTAGAATAGCCAAGTGGAGAAATAGACATTTATAATTATCATGTTCTAAAAATCAAATTATATGTTAATATTTGGATAATTTTTATGTTATGTATAATTCTCTGTATTATAGTAGGTTTCTTGGTTTGTTTGGTTGTTAGCTTTTTAATGGCCACTATCTTATGAGGCAACTTCTTTTTTTTTTTTTTTTTTTTTACAGAATATTGGACTTTTATTTATGTAACACACACCACCAAATGTTTTCAAGTAAGCAGCACCTCAAGACAGGGACTTTTGCTGATTTCTTTTTTTTTTTAATTTTATTTTATTATGTTATGTTAATCACCATACATTACATCATTAGTTTTTGATGTAGTGTTCCATGATTCATTGTTTGTGTATAACACCCAGCGCTGCATTCAATACGTGCCCTATTTAATACCCATCACCAGGCTAACCCAACCCCCCACCCCTCTCCCCTCTAGAACCCTCAGTTTGTTTCTCAGAGTCCATAGTCTCTCATGGTTCGTCTCCCCCCTCTGATTCCCTTCATTTTTCCCTTCCTACTATATTCTTTTTTTTTTTTTTAACATATAATGTATTATTTGTTTCAGAGGTACAGGTCTGTGATTATGAGGCAACTTCTTCAAGAATTGTGCTCTATTTCTCTATCCTTTGCATCTGGGATTGGTCATGTGAGAAATTTTTAGAAAAATAAAGAAGCATATATTCAGTACATTATAATTTATGCACACCTTAAACCATTTAAAATAATACTGTGCATTGTTTATGGATAAATTCATAGATAGTAAAATTATTAAATCACAGATAGGAAAGATAATCGATTACCTCATGATCATGGTTTCTTTTGATAATGACAGGAGGGAACAGGATTGAGAAGAGATGTTGTAAAAAGATTTTCAGCCATCTTTATTTAGTTATACTTATATAACCTCTAAATACCAAAAATAAAAATAGCTAAATATTATCTTTAAGAGATGGGTACAAATGCTTGTTGTATCATTTTATGTGTTTGAAATATGTCTTCTTTAAATGAAAAGATACAATAAAGTTACCTGACAGCCTAAGAGAAATAAGGAAAAAATGTTTAAGATGAACGCTTTCAAATGACTATATAAAACATCAAATGTTTCTTAGGCACCATTTTAACCAGTGAGGATGTGTAATGGAAAAAATATTACATTCAAAAGAACTATGAAATATAAAATTCCTAGGAATATTTTAACAGGAAATATGCAGCACTTATGACAGACTTAATTAAAGAAATGGAGAAATATGTGCCTGAACAGGTAAAAGGAAATTTTTCAAATGCTAGTTCTTCAATTAAATAATTTTATATAATTTCAACTAAACCTCAGCGAGGTTTAATTTGAACTCCCGGGGGCACTGCAAATTCTGTGAAATCATAAATGGCCAAATAGCTAAGATATTTAATAAGAAGACATAAAAAGAAGGACCTTGAAATTTCAGTAATTAAAAGAATAGGTTACTTATGCAAAGATATTACTAAAACGTCAATGGATCGTGTTTCTGGAGAGATATAACTTAGCATTCTTATTTATAAGAATTTCTATTTATAATTCTTATTTATATGAATTCAGTACATAATTACCTTTTCATTGCAAAGAGCTAGGAATGAAGTCAATCAAAAATAGTGGAGAGTCGGGGCGCCTGGGTGGCTCAGTTGGTTAAGCAACTGCCTTCACCTCAGGTCATGATCCTGGAGTCCCAGGATCGAGTCCTGCATCGGGCTCCCTGCTCGGTGGGGAGTCTGCTTCTCCCTCTGACCCTACCCCCTCTCATGTGCTTTTTCTCTCTCTCTCAAATAAATAAATAAAATCTTAAAAAAAAATAGTGGAGAGTCAATTAACTATATTTTTAGGGGAAAAAAATTAGTTCTCCAGGATCGCCATCAAACATCTGAACACAGAATAGTTGGATGCTGAAGCCTATACCCGTGTTGTTGCAACCACTGTGCCAGGTTTTACGCAAATACAGAAAATGCACTAAGGAAGTGAAGATCTGTGGCTGCAGCGCCTGCTGGAGAAATTATCTCTGGGCCACAGAATCCCTGGAGGAACCAGCATCAGCTCCCCAAAAGAGGAGCTACCCTTTCATTTTTTAAAAAATATGAGCAATCAGAATACAACACTGGATGCAGAGGAAAAGAGCAGCCAGAAATGATAACTCCACACTCTAAAATGAGAAAAAAAAATCTACCAAATAAAACTGAATTAATGAAAGAACTGAGAGAGGACTTTACAAATAGCTAATTAGTATTCCCAGGCAGATTCAAGAGAATTGCCGTGATAAAAACAAGAGCAAGTTGCAAAGAGAGGCAATTAGACTGCTGGAAAAGGTCTTGGAAATTGAAAGCATGATCGAAAAAATTCCTACCTCATTCGTAAGTCAAGAACAAATTGCAAGTTCTAGAAATGAAATTTGTGAAGATCAACTGTATTGAAACTACGGGAAAGTGAAAAGATTCAACGCAGAGAAAAAAAGGTAAGATACATGCTTGGAAAATGTAGGCATGCCAACACCCACTGAAGAGCATACAGAAAAAAAAAGATACGGAAATTAATAATCAAGAAAATTAATTATGACAAATTTCCATAGCTGATGAAAACATTTTAGGAAAACACACACACACACACACACACACACTCGAATCCTATTAGAAATTTTTACTTCCTCCAAGTTTCCAGAGACACACATATATACACGCAAAAAACACAGCACCAAAATAAATGAAAACAGCAAATGAACACACAAAAAAACTCAGCTTTACAAAGGAAAGAGAACCACAATAGCTTTGTGGTTCTTATCTGCAATACCACAGTCAACGTTAACAGAATTATAGGAAATCATTGCAAACCTCTCAAACTAGAGTTCAGTTGGGAAGATAAAAGCAGGAGAAGCAGGTTAAGTTAGAGAATGTTAAACATGTTCCCATTTTTTTTACTATATATGCATGCATTCCAAACAAAAATGTGGAAAATTTGACGTGTTAGCTGTTTAAATACGATGATATCATGATATGAGTTAATATTCTTGTCTAAAAGGGTATTCTGGAACCAAATCCAATGGGGGGAGTGGATTTCCCCACCACCAACCAGCAATGCTCTGATACCAACTGGGTGTCCTACAAGTGAACTCAATTCTGACACTGTCTACCGGGAGATCAGATCCCACAGGTTAAGGACTCAGTCCCATGAGACTGCCCCTGTCCCACCTTGTTCAGATGCACGTCCAGGTCGTCACCTGTGCTTCTGACTAATTAACTATAAATCTGAGGTTCCCACCATCTCCTCCTCTGGTCCGATTAATTTGCTAGAGCAGCTCACAGAACTCAGGAACACTGTGTACTTAGTGTATATTGGTCTATTATAAAAGAATATGATAAAGGAAAGGATGCTTAAGGCACAGTATGCGGGAAGGGGCAGGAAGCCTTTATACCCTCTCCAGGGGTGCCCCTCTCCCCACACCTCCACATGTTCACCGACCTGGAAGCTCTCCAAACCCCATACCTTTGGGATTTTTATGGAGGCTTCATCACATAGGTCTGATCAATCATTAACTCCATTTTTAGCCCTCTCCCTTTCTCAAAAGAATGGAATGGGGTGGGGGCGGAGGCAAACACTGGCTGAAAATTCCAAGCTTCTGATCATGGCATGGTCTTTCTGGTGACCAGCCTTCATCCAAGAGCCCACCCAGGGTCACCTCATTAGAACAAAAGACACTGTTGTCACCCAGGAAATTTGAAGGGTTTCAAGAGTCCTTTGTCAGGAACTCAGATCAAAGACCAAATACTAGAACAAAAATGTTGCTAGTGCTCTTGTCATTTAGGAATTTACAGGAGTTTTAGTTGGGCTGTGGCTGAAACAGGGACAGAGGTATATAAGAAAGATATATTCCTTATTATAAATCACAATCTCACAATGTCTCTGTTAGGGGCCAAACATTGTGATTTCTCTGCCCACAAGGAGCCCTCCCTCCATTAGGGCAGACAGAAAACCCAAATGCAAAACCAATGAGGACATACAGTGAGGGCAATCTCTTTCCTGTGGTACAAGGAAGCCAGCTTTGAAAGGATCCTACTCTGGCCACACAGATATGTGCAGGGAGGCCCCTACTGCTGATGCTCAAGTCGTAAGGGGTAGCAGGACTTAACCAACTCACAGGAGAGAAGAAAGCATTGCAGGCAGAAGGCAAAACATGAGGCAAAAACAACACATTGTGTAGGAGGAAAGAAGCAGGACTACAAGCTGAGCAGTTGTCAGAACGTTTACAGAATGAGTCATTATGTAGACAGAAATGAGGCTGAAGAGTTTAGTGAGTTGGACCCAAATCATAGAGGGCTTTCTAACCCTATGCTAAATACTTTGAAGCATATTCTGCAGGGCATCGCTTTTCAGTCTTTCGAAGTGGAATAACCGCTTATTCAAACAATATCTACCCAGAGATCCAGTACATAAAACATGAAAAAAAAAGTCCCTTATTAGTATAATTACACAAGCTACAGTTGGCGACATCAACTTATATAGTCAAGCATTAAGTTCAATGAGGCCACTTCAATGAACCCCCAAATCTCACCCTCGGCATATTTTATATCTAAATTTAATTTTAGTTGAATTTTAAATTTTATGAAACGGAAGTGGCAAAAGAAGCATTATTCTGGGACCTTGGTTTACAAGGGGAGAGCTTGAGTGCCAGCAAACCTGAAGCCAGTTAATAAACTGACCAGGGATGGGTCCTTCCAGTGAGCCCCCAGGACTGGCTAAGGATTTATAGTAGCCTGTCACCAGTAACCTTTAATACTTACTTAACTTTCATTAAAGGCAGTGGTAGGGCTGGGGTTCTTTTAGGAAACAATGTGTTTCTTTGTATCCAAGTTTTTTCATTACCAAGTAACAAAATCCAAATCTAGGTATTTAAACAAAAGGGATAAATTATGGGAGGGTATGGGGGCTCACAGAATTGACAAAGGGACACAGCTTAGGAAATGCACAGGAACCGAGACAACCTTAAAGTTCCCAAATCAGGAAAAAATGGCAACTCTACCTTCAGCAGGGACCAGCCAGCTAGGATGCATCTGTGTGCAGCAGGGCGCGGTCTCCACTGTGGGGACACTGCAGTGGCTTCATGAGTGATTCCTACCCTACCTTGGGCATGAATGTCTTCTTAGCTGAGTTCAGGTCCTGAGCCCATCCCTGACTGTCTGGGGATATGGAGAAAGAGGAACTTTTCTCTGCAGCTCCTAGAGTAGGAGGATGAGCAGTGGTGGCTGCCAATGAGTCAAGGAGCTTATGCATGAAGTTGAGACTATAGAAGTCAGTCCATCGCTGAGGAAAGAGATCATCAAGATTTTCCCTTGAAACTCAGAAGGGAATGGGAGTTTTATGTATTCTGTGAATAGCAGAACAGCACTTGTTCTCCAATGCTCTGCTAGTGACACTATTTCTTACTCTTTGGAGGATCAGGCAGCCTCCCTCATGGTCCCCAGGCTCCATATCCCAAGATCACCTCCGCATGAATTAACTGAATGAATTTTTTGGATCCCATTTCTTTCATTCTAGTGAGGCTGGTGTTTGGGTTTAGTTTTCCTCTGTCTCTTAGATGTTGTCAGTAAACAACTCCAGTTGTAGTTATCCTATAGAAGTCTATTATTCAGAAACTCAGAGTTCAAATACAGCTACTATAAGTGCTAACACTTTCTCCGTCAACTACAGAGAAGATTGTGTTAATTAGCATAATGGACCTTAGAATTTTTCAAGATATGCCTATTGACTAGATATTTTTAAGAAATCCACCCAAGAAGCCATTGAGCCTAATGTCCTACACATTATGAAGCGGTGCTCTAGGCTTAGGTTTCTGTAGCCAATAACCAGAGAAATATTTCCTTCCCCATCCAGAAAATTAGCTGCTAAAATGCATCTGGCTTGACTGAATGTTTTATGTAAAGTGCAAGGACAGAGAGCTGGGACTTCATGTTTCCGGAAGCCATAGTACAACTTTTTGTAATTTCTTGCTAACAGATGGTTTTTATGTGTGGTAGAAGCTGGTCTGGGACTCAACATTCATTTTAACACCTTCTTTCATGGCACAGTTGGAGGGTTGGAAACCTATAGACCTCAGGATCTCTAAAAATTAGACAGTGCCCATACCCACCAAAAAGAACTGATACTTCGGAATAACCACGTCAGCTACATCAATATGCAACGGGAATGGGACTGGGGCATGCGCTTAACCTGTGCCAGTTGTAAAATAGTTAGCAAAAAGAGGTCAGTACCAGTGAAAATTGTGAGGTTTTTGTTACTGATTTATTTTGCTTATTTTTGTTTGAGAGCACGAAATACTTCAAGGGGAGAAGAACAAATGTACATTCTGCAGATGATGTTAAAGATCCCTCATGGAAATCTGAGTATACTGGCATTAAAAACACCTATTCTTTTTTTTTTTTAAAGATTTTATTTATTTATTTGACAGAGACACAGCGAGAGAGGGAACACAAGCAGGGGGAGAGGGAGAGGGAGAAGCAGGCTTCCCACGGAGCGGGGAGCCCGATGCGGGGCTCGATCCCAGGACCCTGGGACCATGACCTGTGCGGAAGGCAGACGCTTAATGACTGAGCCACCCAGGTGCCCCCAAAACACCTATCCTTATTAAGGAGGTTTTCATGCCCCTTTTACATGGGCATTGTAAGCAGCTGGTAGCGTGCCCCTTAATCCTACACCGATTTTAAAGGGTTAAAAATAAATTTTCTTGGGGCGCCTGGGTGGCCAAGTAGGCTAAGCGTCCAACTGTGGATTTCAGCTCAGGTCATGATCTCAGCGTCGTCGGTTTGGGCGCGGAGTCTGTCTGAGATTCTCTCCCTCTGTCCCTCCCCACCTCGGGCACACACTCTCTCTCTCTCTAAAATAAATCTAAAAAATGAATCATAAATAAATTTTATTAAAACATACCTGATCTTTTAAACCAGTATAGAATATTAAAACTATTTTAAACGAGAATCATTTCGAGCATTTGTTGAATCGCTAGAGCACCTGCGTGTAACAGTGTAGGTGAAGGGAAACTACGAAAGGATTTTTAGGGAAGAAAATAATACTATCAGATTTACATTTGAAAGCCATGTCTAGCATCTGTGGGAAGAACGAATTTGACAGAAAAAAGATGGAAAACACAGAGCCCCTTAAGAAGCAATTAGAAGGAGAGCAGTGGTGCTGGGAACGGCGAGAAGTTGGACTGAAAGCTGATTTAGAAGTAAACCTGCACGAATTTAAGTCATTCTCCTATCTGTTGGTCTCATTTATAGTCTTTCTTTGCAACCATGAAATCTGCTGATGTAAACTAGCTGGGTAGGAATGGAAGAAACACAAACCTCAGATTAAATCCCAGATCTGGAATTTATTGACTCTGTGATACTCAGCAAATCACTTAGCCTCTCGATCTTCCATTTCCTCATCTGTAAAATGGGAATAATAATTTCTACCTCACAGGTTTAATAGAGAGAAAAAGGAAAAAACAAACACGTTAAAGTATTAGGACAACGTCTACCTACAGAAACAGTAAATGGTTATTGTGTTCTCAAGAAAAGAGCAGTTTAAGACTAGACAAAGTGGAAAAGGTATGTTAGTAGCTTAGATAGAAGTATAAGATAAGGCTGTAGGAATTAAGCTGTATCTTCACATGGAAACCAGGCTATTTAAGAGAGAGGAAATGAAACGAGTAAAACGGTGTTACTTTTGCTTTGCTGGATTCAATCTTATATTTTTCTGAGTGGAATTGTATGGATAGCAGTGACTTGACTTACAAAAATAAAATGCAATGATGAGAGGAGAGAAGATGAAGATGATTTAGACAGGCCAATATATAATCCCTTACAGATCTGAGAAAGGCTGATTTCTGGGCTGGCAAGTCAGCTTGGGCTTGTTACATAGAAAAGCAAGGGTGAGGGGCACCTGGGTGGCTCAGTCAGTTAAGCAGCTGCCTTCAGCTCAGGTCATGATCCCGGGGTCCTGGGATCGAGTCCTACTCGGCGGGGAGCCTGCTTCTCCCTCTGCTTGCAGCTCCCCCTCCTTGTGCTCTTTCTCTCTCTCTCTGACAAATAAATAAATAAAATCTTAAAAAAAAAAAAAAACAGAAAAGAAGAGAAAAGGAAAGGAAAGGAAAGGAAGAAAGAAAGAAAGGCAAGGATGAGGAGATTGCATAAGGCTACTTGCTGCTTGACCGAAGGACAGAGATGAGCAGTCAGATGCACCTCTGTCCCCACATGGGCTGCCTGAGTCATGAGCTCTGCACCTCCCTGGACACATGGGTAAACCTCTTCCCTGAGAAGCCAGGCAAAGCTTCTCGCTGCTCTTCCTAATTAGGGCTGAGAACGAATTATCAACATGTCAAAGTAGACGCGCCTGGATCTTCTTCAGGTGTCCTGTGGACATTTAATTCTCAGTTGCACTTAGGAGGCTGGATTTTGAGCAAAGAAGATATATAAATTAAATAAATAGGTCTGTGCATGAAATCAAGTCTTCCCTCTATTCTAGAAGTATCTACATGGTGTTATAGACTGGTTCTAATGAAATAGATAAAACCATCATAGATATCCTACAAACCCTTCTGTGTTTGCAATTATGAGCAGCCAGTTACCTCAAGGGAACAGGTGCTCATTTTTTTTACCATTTTATTACCTTAATTTTTGTCATAAGATATTGTTTTGTCACAGAAGGTAATGATGAATTGTGCTGACCTTTGAATATCACTAAAAAACAGACAATCTGGGTTTTAAGTTTTTTGTCCCTGACACAGGTCATGAATTTTCACCACTTTTTAAAGTTATCTTAGCCCTGGACTCCTGTAAAAATGGTTTACTGACAAATTCAATATAATGTCACCGTGAAAGAATGGGACTGGGCTTTAGCATTATGTCTAAAACTTATTCTCAATTGTTTTTATATCTGAATACAACCTTTAGAGTAATTATAATTTAATATAAAAACCAACACAACCAATTGCTCCCATTTCTAATCTCAGAGACAGGTGCGATCATAGCATGCTTTCTCTTATGCCAGAAGCTCCTCTGGATGCCTTTTTATTTTTCTTCATGTAAAAAGATAAAGTGATTAACTGATCCTTGCCCAACCCCCAAATATGTTTCAAACCATGAGTATTCTGCCTCCAGCAAAATAAAAACAAATGCTAAATATATTGTAATACAGCATGAGGTATCATCAATTTTTATGTGGTTAATGACATGAAAATTCAGAATGACCATAAATTCATCCATGATTATTCCGAAGTTGTTGATCTACAAAGTGACCCACCTGTATTCTCACAATCAGTTCAAAGTCAGGGGTCGGTGTGGGCTGGAAGAGGGAAATGTGATTTAGAGTTGCCAGCGCTTTTGTAAATTAAAAAGAAATCCACAATTAATAGTCATGTGTTTTTTTTTCTTCGTATCACCAGCATTTTTTATCTTAAAAAATTTAAGGCTAAGTTAGTTGTTCTTGGCTGCATTTTTAAAGAGACATTTAATAAACAGCAATCTTTACTTTCTCTTTGTGATCATTTATCACCATTTGCTAAGAAAAAGAAAATGTTGAAGCCGACCATGGAACCGATTTGTAAAATTTTGTTTGAAAATGTAAACGTCTGGAGATTCTCTGAATCCCGACTGATAATGTCAACTCCTAACCACACACCTTAAATACAGTACTCTGACTGATGAAGCAATCCGAGTTGCTATGTAAGACCAAACGTGTCTGCTACCCGAGATCTAGGCAGAAACCTTTCTGCATGGTCCCAAACTTGGGTATTACTTTAGTTGGGCTGAGATAGCTGCAAATGTCTGAATTTCTTCACTACAATACAAAGGAGTCCACCAATGCATGGCCAGTTTCCCATTAAAATTACAGAGTCTAAACTTCCCAGGTAAATGGCTATTCTACATATAATTCTAGTTTCATTTCATGACTCCTTTCAGCAAACATTTATTGAGAGCCTAAAAACTGACAAGCACTATTCCAGGGGCAGTGGATACAGCAACGATCATCAGAGACAAAAATCCCTGGCGTTAGGGAGGTTACATTTTAGTTGGATTGGGGGGACACAGTCCACAAACAAATATATAGGTAAAATAGATATTATGACTCATGGAGATAAATGCTACAGAGAGAGGAATAAAGCAGAGAAGGGTCTAGGGACATAGGCAGAAGGGTTATAACTTTTAACAGTGTGTCCTGGGAAGTGTGAACTTAGAAGACACATTTGAGCAAAGACCTGAAGGATGTAGGTAGAGCAAAGACCATGAAATGCCTGGGGCATCATTAGGAGAGGTAACAGCAAACGCCTCCAGTGTGTCTGGCCGTGTGCTCTGTGTTGAAGGGCAGGTGGCAGGGTGGCCCCAGGGGAGTGAGCCAAGAGAAGAGAACTGGGAGGCAGGTGCAGAGACTGAGCAAGCGAGAGAGGAGAAGGCAGTGGGGGAAAGACGGGAGGAAGAGCCATTGGGAAAAAAAGATTATGAAGTCAGTTTGGAGCATCTTGGGACCACGGTATCAATTAGGCATGTGAGAGCAATGGTGAGTGCACTGCTGGAGTTCAGGGGAGAGTCCAGGGAGCAATGCCCCTGGAGGAGGGCTGGGATTAGCATCTGGGGAGATCTGGACCATGCTGGCGGGAGAAATCCTTCCTTCTATAGAGAAGAGGAAATGGTCGGTGGAAGCAGAGAGAACATGGTATTGGAAGGCTTCAAGTCACGTCTGGAAAAAGAAATGAGGAACATTTAAATATCCAGGTAGAAGGGAATCTTAATCCTAATGTGGAAAAGGAACTTAATCCTAATGTGGGAAAAGGAAGTAAATTTGTTAAAGTTACAATGTCTTTTCTTCTCGTTATTTGCTCTGTTAAAAACAACAGCAAAACACCTTATTCTTCAGTGAGACATGGGTGACATTTGATCAGTAGCCATCATAATCTGGGGACACCCTCCTGTGAGAACTCCAGGAGGACGTGCAGATTGGCAGCCGGAGTGACTGCAGACAGACCACGCCTCAGGGTGAGAAGTAACCCCCTCTCCAGATTTAAGGGCAGAAAGCCTGGATTTCTCTGTAGCCCCATGTTAGCAGTGATATACTCAGAGACCGAGAAGGAGGGC
The DNA here is from genome assembly GCF_004348235.1 of Phoca vitulina. NCBI lineage: Eukaryota > Metazoa > Chordata > Mammalia > Carnivora > Phocidae > Phoca > Phoca vitulina. Next base: position 9,205,756 of record NW_022589746.1, read on the forward strand.
TACTTTTACTGCCACTACAGTAAATAAGACAATTAAACTTCCACTTGACTGTCTCCCTTTGTTTATTTTTTAAAGACATATTTAGTTATTTTAAAGAGAGAGAGAGTAATCTAAAATATAATCTATAGCAATGAAATCTGGGTTTACACATTTGTGTGTGTGTGTGTGTGTGTGTGTGTGTGTGTGTGAAAACAAAGCCGCCTCCCTTTGGTCATGATCTGTCATTCGGATCATCTTTAGAGGAGATCGGGAGACAATGAAAGATCCACGAAGTGAACCCCATAACTAGAATCACGACCTAGTAAGAGTAGTTCTTAATCTGCTGGGAATCACAGACTCTGTTGAAAATCTGATAAAAGCCCTGGACATCTGAGAAAAACCCAGAAAATAATACAAGCTTACATTTTAATTGAGGCACTCAGTTAGTTTACCTGGAGACCATCTGGGTACCTCCTTAAAGCAAAGGCCCTGACGTCATCCAGCTGCTGGTGAGCAAATCACACTAAAAAGGGGGGCCGAGCCTCTTGACTCTGAGGTTCTCCCTGCTCCACACTGCCTTTCCCAGGAGCGAAGGCAGACAGTGTCCGAGTTTATGAACATACGCTGCAATATAGAGACCTTGCTCAATCGAGGCTTCTTTTAAACTTTTTTTTTTAAAGATTTTATTCATTTATTTATTTATTTGAGAGAGACAGAGAGAGCACATGAGACGGAGGAGGGTCAGAGGGAGAAGCAGACTCCCTGCGGAGCAGGGAGCCCGATGCGGGACTCGATTCCGGGACTCCAGGATCATGACCTGAGCCGAAGGCAGTCGCTTAACCAACTGAGCCACCCGGGCACCCCGCTCAATCAAGGCTTCTAAACCTGAAACATGATCTGTGCTCTAAGACAAAGAGATGATTCCCCGCACATCGTCTATAAGGAAAAACTGCCCCATCATGACGCTGAAAGGCAAACAGCTGTCGCTCTCACAAAGGCGGCTCGGCAGTACTGCGGGATGAGTCGTGAGTCACACATGCATATGGAATTAGCAAAATGATCGTTTGTTGACTTGTCAAGTCCTGTCCCTTTCTGAAAGTCTGTTGTGAAAGTGCAAAGTTTCTGTGAAAATGCCAACAGCAGGCGAGGCACATTTATTACGGGCTAGGAACTGCGGGCTCACCCTGGCTAAGGTAAGGGTAGAGAGAGCACCTCCTAAGGAACAGGGGAGCTACACAGAATGCAACTAACTCTCCCCGGCAGCCCCTAGGAAGTGGGCTCACAAACCAGAGGCATCCATTTCAGGATAGATGGACCTTCCTAGCACCTTCTGCCAGCCGGCCTCCGGAGTTGGGTGCGTTGTGGCTAAGGACAGCGAGACATAGAGCTAGATCTGAGAGTTAGCCCCGTGGAAGGCAGGTGGATTAAAATTCAATTACCTTTCTAAATTTGAATGACTCCTTCCTACCACTTTGGGCCTCAGTGAGACATCTTAGAGAAAACTCAGGCAACCCTTCCTTCAAAGAAGACTGTGAGGCGTGGAAAGTGGTCCAAGCCCCAGGGGAGAGGGCGGGGCACCTCAAATCTTCAAATATTTAGATGTATGTCTGCGCTATGTCATCAGAAATCACATTCTTCAAGGCTTAAAGAAGAAAATGTTCATTAATTTAAGCCTGGAAGTTGTCTGAGAGAGTGCATTATGCTTTTTCTGAGGAACATGAAAAAATAGAACGGTGATCTTTTTGACATTTTTTTAAATGTTATTCTTGATAAAATATCTTTTTTCTTAAGGAGACATGGCTATTAAAGAGTAACTATTAAGATAGCTGAGGAATAAATTATTCCCAAATCGTATGAGTTATGTTCAAAGCTTGGAGATGGGCAGATTTTTATTTTTATTTTTTTTACATCAGCGATGAAGACATTTTTAAAGACATACTTCAAATTTAATTTACAGTTTACACAGTTGATATGAAGACCACATGCTAATGAGGGCTTAGCAAATGCTGTGGAATGCAAACAATGACACGATTAAACTTGGGTGGTTTTAATCAGCTCTGGAAAGCTAACACGTACAGTCTGTATGTAATGGTTAAGACTCTGAACTTGAGACGCTTGCATTATGCTCTCCAGTTTGTGCTATTCTAAGCTGTTTAGTTTATCATTTCTATGATATTCCAAGTCAAGTGAGGACAGCTTGATTTTGCTGATAGCTGATGAATCTGTAGAATGCTGCAAAATTAGATAGAAAGGAAGTATCTATTTAAGAAGGAAAATAAACATCCAGGAAGTTATTCTGTGGGGGGTGGGGGGAGATGTGAAAATTATTTCTTGCCCTGTTATTTCTTGAACTTAGATTTAGCTTTTGTTTGCAGCATTAAGTCTGACATTCTGGAAAGTCTTAAATAATTGACATTTGAATAGTGCTTTCTGGTTATGAAACCGCTTCATATGTACGATCTGCTTGAGCACTCCAAAGGAACTTAGGAGAGAGATACTGTTGCTACCCACTTTAATGATAAAGACACTTGGGCTGCCTGAAATTAAATTATTTCCCCAAAGTTATACAAGGTAAGAGACAAAACTGTAGAGTGAACTCCCCAAAATATTCTGTCCTGCCACCAATGTGGTGCTTTCTTTCACTTAGAAATTTGACACAAATTAAAAGGAGCCAGTCATCTTGATTTGCCTGAACTATGGTAAAATCTCCTGGCCTGTATCCTCCTGCAGTCTCGTCACACTCAACCTTATCTCTCTTACACTCTGGTGATGGTACTTGGTACCCCCGAGTACCTGGAGTACCTTGAGTACTTACTCAGGAAGCTCCATATGTTTCAGCCCAGGAATGAAGATACTTAAAAACCAGCCAAACTTCATGTTCACTGATAATAAGAGTAATTATATACATATTTTTTTTCTTTCTTAATGGCAGGCACTACGCCAGGAATTTTACAATGTATTATCTCATTTAATCCTAACCAAAAACTCCTGAGGCAGGTACTAATACTATATCGATCTTCCAGTAGAGGAAATATGACATAAATCTGAAAGATGAAGCCACTCCTTCAGGAGGCTTTACCTTCTCTCTCCCTGGGTTCCTAGTTTACTGCCTTTGCTCCTCATTAAACAAGTGAGAAATAGGATTGGGGGGTCTTTCTCATCTGGATGTGAAGTCAGTGTAGTTTTGGGAGTGATGCATCAAGGAATTTGAAGTGTTTCCTAAATTTTGCTTACAACCAAAGAGAAAGCTTAGAGTGTCAGATTATGCAGAAAAATGCTACCCTCAGAATCCAAGAATCCAAAAATGAGGCACAATGGGTACAAGATGATCACATCCTAATAAACTGGGATAGCACTCAGATTAGTTTACATAATGACATCCAACTAAATGCTGATCATACAAAACATTTTCGAAATATACATGTAAAAGTAAAAAAAAAAAAAAAAAACCAACAATGGGGGCAGGCAACTGAGTAGACACAAAAGAAAAGAAAAAATGGAAAGGTAAATTATATAACTAAATCCAAATATATACCAGTTATATGAAACACTTCTGAAATACACAGAATGTTTAAAAATAAATAAGGGAAAAGAAAACAATTAGCATGCAAAGGGGGGGGGGAAGAGAAATGGAAATATAAGTATCAAACTGCATTGATATAGCAAAAAAAAAAGAGAGATTTGTTGTATCAACCATACTGCCCTTTTGTCCTAGGGAATGGAACACGTTTGGGAGGAAAGGTCTACTATCTTTCCACTGCTTTCAAAGTCTTGTTGCAACTGGAGGAAAGGAGAGAAAGGCCTTCAAAGGATGGCTCCCTATACAGTGGGGCAATTTACCTGGCTTTTGCACAAGGTAGGATTAGGGAGTCTCAGAGCTGGTTTTGGAGCTCTGAGCTAGAATGAGATTTTTCTGAATTAGAAAAAAAGGGGAAATTTGTTTTGAAATTATTTGTTGTTTCTCCTAAAAGAAGAGGGATGTTTAAAATTAAATTTTAACTTGTTTCTGTTTGGGCTATGTAAATGTCCTTGCTCATCTCCAAGCTCTCAGTAAAACACAACATACATCCTCATGGACATGATTCTGGGGCTCCAAGTGTGTGACTGTGTGCATGTGTTTGAATTGGGTGTTTCAGATGACCACTGGTCAAATCCTGAAGTATGCAAGCACCTTCCAAACTTCTCATGATTTTTTTTCCTTTTCCTCTTGGGCAAATCATAATCAATCATAGTAAATAATGACTGTTAATTATTGTTCTCTTGTTCTCAGCTACACCACATGAACATCTGGGTGCACTCAGAAATACAACTTTCGTATGACTTAGAAATGGAATATGGTATGCATGTAAAATGCAACTGAGAATTATCTATCCAAATTTGTACCACTGATACTACAAAATAGCAGAAAGAATTGCAATCATTACCCTGCCTAAAAAAATGGTTTAAGATGTGGTGAGTCTCACCATGGCCAGTAATTTCTGCCTGGAGAAATTACAGGGTCTTAATGCTCTCTCACTTTGGGTCAGATACCCAGTTTCATGGAAAGCAAAGCCCCTCTGCTTGCATCCATACCTCCCCAAACTGGGTCTTTTTAATCTAAATCATTAGTACTCTCAAGAAATAGGAAAACATCACACAATCATAAGAGGTAAAGGCCATTCTAAATTACAGACATAGACATATAAACACAGAGGATGCTTACAGTTGCAATTCTACAATTTTAGCCAAGAATAAATATGGAAACACAAATATCCACCAGTTTAGATATTAAAGAATTTTTCTCCTTCCCAGTGCTCATAAAATTCTTGATTGATTCAAACTCAAATAGACAAATAGGCAATCAAACACACTGGAATAACAAAACAGATTCTCCATCATCTCTAATTCAAGAGATAAAATATCTCGATAAACCATTAATCCGTTTATAGCAATCCGCAAGTTCTCAGACCATAAAGCAAATTACCAATCATGCTGCCACTAGTGGATCATAATTTATCTGCCTTAAACAAACCAAAAACACAGCACAGCAAAACACAAAATTATTGAAGAGGAAAAATTAATTTTTCTACTGCCACTTTGAATTTATCATATTGAGACTTACCCTGGACATGAGGCTCCCCACTTCCCTGGTGAGAATGTTCATCCAGTTCCATCAGGTGAATCCACTGAGTGTCTCGGGGGAAGACCTCTAAAATTATATAAAGTTACACTGTTTAAGTATTGGAATACTAATACAGAAAAGAGGAAAACAATTCAATAAAAGGTGAAAGAGCCTTAAGTCCATAGAATATATACATAATAATTTATGTTAACAGAGGCATCACAGATCAGTGGGAAAAACAAGGACTATTCAATAAAAGACTGAGGGATTTAGTTATTTGGAAAGAAAATAAAATTAAATACTATCTAGTATAAGCTAGTTCAAATATATCAAATGACAAAATGAGAAAAATCAATCATTTTAATAACTGTCAGAAAAAAATAAGATGATTATTTTCACACGGTTTGGGGAAAGACTTTATAACATGCTTTTTTAAAAAAAGATTTTGTTTACTTATTTGAGAGAGAGCAAGAGACACAGCATGGGGGCGGGGGGGGTTGTGGAGGGACAAAGGGAGAAGTAGACTCCCAGCCAAGCGGGGAGCCTGATTTGGGCTCGTTCCCAGGACCCTGAGATCATGACCTGAGCCAAAGGCAGGCGCTTAACCCACTGAGCCACCCAGGTGCCCCAACATGCTTTCTTTTTTTTTTTTTAACTCGGATGGTAGGTTTGATTCTGTGATACTCCAGGTCCATGGCACACTCTCGTCTTGGATCACTTCTAAGCTCTCCCCTTGTCACATTTTTGAATGTGCCAATGTCCGTGTCTCACCCTCCACTCCCTTTCTGCTCCCCTCCTAGAGAATTTTTGTGATGTTTTTAAATGTTGATGTTTTCTATTAATATGTGTTCATGTGTGCACGCATCTTTTTAATTTTCAAAAATGTGATTACGTCAGTATCTCATTCTATTTCATTGTTTTTTTTCACTGGATGTTATGTTTTTAAACTTCCACATGTTGCCATGTGTACAAATACAACAGTTACTTCAAATTGCAGGGTGACTCTCCATGGCAGGTGGACGTGGAATGCTTCTGCTTTTGGTTTGTTAGGGGAGGATAGTTATTATTCCCCATTGGTGACAGCAATTGAGGATTTGGTTTTATGGTCTGATTATTTGATGGTCACTGTAAATGGATCAATGGTTTATAGATATCTTCATCTCTTGAATGAGAGATAACAGAGGATCTGTTTTGTTATTGATTAGTTTGATTGCCTGTTCATTTATTTGAACTCAATAACACCTGATACTGACTGCATTCCAATTAAAACCAACTCCCTGCAACACAAATCATACTTAATGAACAAGTTCATGAATGCCCCTGGCTGAGCATTTCTTTTGAATATATACCCAGTAGTGCATGGTTGTAAGGGAAGCTTAGTTTTAATTTGAATAGATGATGTCAGTTTACACTCCAGAACAGTTACACTTCTCCAAATGGATTCGATAACCTTAAAATGACATAAGTGAAATAGTAATTTTTAGCTAAGTGAAGATAGAGGAGTAGAAGTTGTTAGGTTTCAGTTCATCTGAGTGGGTAAAAGGAGTAGGTTGTGGTCATCCTTCACCGTAACAATGCTGCATTACAAGCCACCCTAAAAATCAGTGGCTTACAAGCACAGACATTCTTTTTTCTTACCCACGGGTTTGTCTGGGGCTGCTCTGCTTCAGCCCACAGATAACCTGGATTTGCTTCTAGACTTCGAGTTAGGTTCGATCTGTTCTTAGGCATCTCTTCCCTTTCCTTGGAACCATGACTACTTGAGGCAAGTTGTTACTGGATGACAGAGAGCAAGAGTCTGAGTAGGAAAACCATTGAGGAATGCTGAAGCGTCAGCTTGGAACAAACAAACCCTGATTTGCCCATATTCTATTGGACAAAGTAAATGACATGCCCAGTGCAAGATCAGTGGGTGAGGGATACTTCTTTCGCTTAACTGAAAAACTTAGGGTGAAAGATTGAGATCCAACAATCCGATCTGTCACAGTGGACATTTAAGGCAAGGTTAAGGATGTCAAGAAACTTCTTGGTATTTCAGTAACATTTCCAGCAGGCACCACTGAAATAACTGGTAGAGGAATGTATGGGAATGAGTAGGGGCAGAAAAACAACAGGTCGGGAAGGAAATTAAAGGGAAAGATGGGTGAAACAAAAGTGTTTCCCCTAAGATGAAGATTCTAGTTCCTTAGAAAGAGAAAGACATGTATTTTGAGCACTGTACAGAGCGAATTAATTGAACAAATGGATATCAATTTCTCCAATTAAAAAATATAATGGGTTGGGGACATGAGAAAAATTCAAGCTGGCAGAAGTAAATACCTTTTATTTCAAATTCTTTCCCTTAGAACAGAGCTGCTTAATAGACTCTTTTCTCTCTAAGCATTCCACATTCCTTTGAGAGAACTGGGGCCTAATGAATCCCCTGCCTTCTGAAGCTCAATAGTGATAGAGTTTGAGCTGCTCTATGCAAATTATTCCAGCTTTTCTCCTTTACCTCTGGATCACATTCCTATTAATTGAATTATGCCCAACAAAATATAAAATAGTTGAAATGAATGACTATGCCTTAATTAAAAAGAAAGAAAAAAGTGTTCACCTCCACATTGTTCTTCATTTGGAAAAGGCAATTAGTCCCATTTTAGAACATTTCTAATTTAATCAGAACTTCAAAGATACTAACTTTTTAATGGTAAGAACATGGACGTAGTAAGATTCATTTATTTTTAAAACTCAGATTCATTCATCCACATATATAAATGAGAGTCACTCATTTATAATACCATTTCCTATCCATGTCTATTCACATTTTCTATGTGCAAACAGATCTGCTCTTCAATGTAAGCATATTTAATTAGTATATAAGCAACACCCTACTATCCACCACTAAACAAATCAAATTCCAATGTTATCTTCAAAAAAAATTCTTGATTAAACATTTTTTAAATTACTTTTTATATCAATACCTTGAACCCATACCTAAAAATAATTCTTGTATTATATTTCCTTCTATATCCAAAGGACACTGTTGATAGTTGATGAGGTACTGTTCAGAAAAACATAATTATTGTCACCAGACCACATCTGCTTCACTACCTCAGCATTCCAATTAGAAGTATCTAGCACTTAAAGCATCCCTACCCTTCAATTCTAAATAATAGCACTCTCAGGATGGTTTATCTCAGTTATCAAATCCTTATCAGGATTAAAAGTATTTTCTGGCTACAAATGAATCCCTAATTATAGAGATGTGTTTATCAGGATACTTTCCCACTTTGTTTACACGGCTTCTCTCCAGCAACCAAAACTAGGTATCTGTTCTTTAGATTCTATTTCAGAAATGGGGCTGACGTCTCTTCTGAACTCTTAGTAATCATGCTAGAAATTCAGGAATGACTGAATGCAGCTTGGCTTGTGTGGGCTTTCTCTGTCTTCAGGAACAGAATAACAGCTAAAACTGCTCTGGACTGCTGAGGGAATTCTACCAGGGGTAATTGATATTCCCAAAGGAATGCTTTTAAGCCCAATTTTAGTGTTAGTAATTTTTTTTAAATCACAACATTCCCTCCAAAAAGTAGCAATTACAACAATTATTTGCATTTTTCTCATGATTTCCTTCCAAGTAGCTCAGTCACATCCACCTGGCAGAGCTTGATACCTGAGTTCCTGACCTCCACAGAGATACGTGTGCACAGCGGGAACAAAAGAAGTCAGACTTTTCATCTGCCATGAGGCAGATAAAATTAATCTTATCTTCGAAGCCCATGAAATCAAGCAACTAGTCACCAAACTGGCAAATTGCTAATGTAGTCTTTAATGCATTTTATCTCTTTCCCTGCTTCATACCCCTGTCCCTATCATCTAGGCAAGATGGCGGAGGAGTAGGAGACCTGGATTTCCTCTGGTCTCAGGAATTCAGCTGGATAGGGATCAAACCATTCTGAACACCTACAAACTCAACAGGAGATCGAAGAAAAGAATAGCAACAACTCTCTGAACAGAAAAGCGACCACTTTCTGTAAGGTAGGACGTGCGGAGAAGTGAATCCGAGGCGATATTCGGGAGGATAGACAGCGGGGGAGGGGCCTCCGTCGGCCGCTTCTGGCAAGTGATAGAGCTGCAGAGCACAAAATCGGAACTTTTAGAAGTCTGCTCCGCTGAGGGACGTCGCTCCAGTGGCTAAGCGGGGAGTGGAACCCTCGCGGGACAGTGTGGTCTCAGGACCCTCGGGGTCACAGGAAGACCGGGGGTGCCTGAGTGCGGCAGAGCTCCCGGGTATCGGAGCAGGGAAGCCGGCTGCAGAGACGGAGCCCAGGCGCGGGCTCTCAGCTCGGGGTTGCCATAAACCGTGATCCGCGGCACAGTCGGGCCACTGCTCCTCCAGCAGGGACCCAACAAGCGGCAGATCCGGGGAGACTCACCTTCCTCCCCCGGGAGGAGAGGTGCGGGAGCGCACCGCAGGGATCTGCTGGGTTTGGAGACTCCGCACGGGGTCGGGTGCCAGAGGTAGAAACGCTCGGTCACAGGCCAGGTGAGCACGGAGTGCGGCCAGAGACCGGGGAGACGGGAGTGACTGATTGCTTTTCTCTGGGGGTGCACTGAGGAGCAGGGCCCCGAGTTCTCGGCTCCTCCGGGGCAGAGATTGGGAGGCCGCCATTTTCACTCTCTGCCTCCAAAGCTGTACGGAAAGCTTGCAGGGAACAAAAGCTCCCGAGAGCAAACCCGAGCAGATTACTTAGCCCAGACTGGGCAAGGGCGGGGCAATTCCGCCTCCGGCAAAGACATTTGGGAACCACGGCAACAGGCCCCTCCCCCAGAAGATCAGCGAGAACAGCCAGCCAAGACCAAGTTTACCGATCAATGAGAATGGCAGAACTCCAGCGCTAGGGGAATACTACACATAGAATTCATGGCTTTTTTACCATGGTTCTTTAGTCTTTCAAAGTTAATTTTTTTTTAACTGTCTTTTTTTTTTATTTTTCTTTTTCCTTTTTCAACCAACATCTTATCAATCCCTTTTTTAAAAAACATTTTTATTTTTCATTTTTAGACTCATATTCTATCCCTTCATAGTAGTTACCCGTATTTTTGGCATATATATATGTTGTTCTCTCTTTAAAATTTTGAGATAATTTCTTCTAACAGGTCCAATTATACCCTAAATCTCTAGTGTATGGTTTTTTTCTACTCTCCTGCCTGATCACATTCTCTCCCTTTTTTTTTCTTTTTTTTTTAAATCCTCTTCTTTCTTTTTTCAAACAACTTCTTATCAATTCCTTTTATAATTTTCATCTTTACAGTCATATTCCATCCCTTCATCATATCAACCCTTATTTTTTGTACATATATAAGTTTTTCTTTCTTTAAAATTTTGGGAGGCACTTTCTTCTAACGGACCAAAATACACCCAAAATCTAGTGTGTGGCACTGATCTATGTACCAGCCTGATCATATTTGATCATATTCTGGGTTTTTTTGTTTTGTTCTGTTTTTGTTTGTTTTTATCTTTATCTTTTTCTTTTTCTTATTTTTTCTTTTTCTTTTTTCTCTCTTTCCCTTTCTTTTCCCCCTCTTCAGGTCTTTTCTGATTTGTTTAGAGTATATTTTCTGGGGACGTTGTTACCCTGTTAGCATTTTGTTCTCTCATTAATTTATTCTCCTCTGGACAAAATGACAAGGCGGAAAAAATCACCTCAACAAAAAGAACAAGAGGTAGTACCGACTGCCAGGGACCTACTCAATACGGACATTAGTACGATGTCGGATCTAGAGTTCAGAATCATCACTTTAAAGATACTAGCTGGGCTTGAAAAAAGCATGGAAGTTATTAGAGAAACCCTTTCTGGAGAAATAAAAGAACTAAAATCTAACCAAGTCGAAATCAAAAAGGCTATTAATGAGGTGCAATCAAATATGGGGGCGCTAACTGCTAGGATAAATGAGGCAGAAGAAAGAATCAGTGAGATAGAAGACCAAATGATGGAAAATAAAGAAGCTGAGAAAAAGAGAGATAAACAACTACTGGATCACGAAGGCAGAATTCGTGAGATAAGCGATACCATAAGATGAAACAACATTAGAATAATTGGGATCCCAGAAGAAGAAGAAAGAGAGAGAGGGGCCAAAGGTATATTGGAGCAAATTATAGCAGAGAACTTCCCTAATTTGGGAAAGGAAACAGGCATCAAAATCTAGGAAGCACAGAGAACCCCTTTCAAAATCAATAAAAATAGGTCAACACCCTGACATCTAATAGTAAAACTTACGAGTCTCAGAGACAAAGAGAAAATCCTGAGAGCAGCTCGGGAGAAGAGATATGTAGCCTACAATGGTAGAAACATTAGATTGGCAACAGACCTATCCACAGAGACCTGGCAGGCCAGAAAGGACTGGCAGGATACATTCAGAGCACTAAATGAGAAAAATATGCAGCCAAGAATACTATATCCAGCTAGGCTGTCATTGAAAATAGAAGGAGAGATAAAAAGCTTCCAGGACAAACAAAAACTAAAGGAATTTGCAAACACGAAACCAGCCCTACAAGAAATCTTGAAAGGGGTCCTCTAAGCAAAGAGAGAGCCTAAAAGCAACATAGACCAGAAAGGAACACAGACAATATACAGTAACAGTCACCTTACAGGCAATACAATGGCACTAAATTCCTATCTTTCAATAGTTACCCTGAATGTAAATGGGCTAAATGCCCCAATCAAAAGACAAAGCCTATCAGATTGGATTAAAAAACAAGACCCATTGATATGCTGTCTGCAAGAGACTCATTTTAGACCCAAAGACACCCCCAGATTGAAAGTAAGGGGGTGGAAAACCATTTACCATGCTAATGGACACCAAAAGAAAGCTGGGGTGGCAATCCTTATATCAGATAAATTAGATTTTACACCAAAGACTGTAATAAGAGATGAGGAAGGACACTATATCCTACTTAAAGGGTCTATCCAACAAGAAGATCTAACAATTGTAAATATCTATGCCCCTAACATGGGAGCAGCCAATTATATAAGGCAATTAATAACAAAAGCAAAGAAACACATCGACAACAATACAATAATAGTGGGGGCTTTAACACGCCCCTCACTGAATTAGATCATCTAAGCAAAAGATCTACAAGGAAATAAAGACTTTAAATGACACACTGGACCAAATGGACTTCATACCCCTGTCCCTAAAGCTTTCTCCCAGGATGGTGTTCCAGAACCAACCAGGGGGACATAATTTTTTTTTTTTCTCTCAAGCTCCACTTTTGGGAGAACCCTAGAAAGGAAGTCAGTAGCTTCATGTCTCATTATGTCTGTTGACTTGTCTAGTTATCTTTCTATCCATTCACTCATCCTTCTTTGGGCATCCTTTCCAGATCCTTTCTTCAGATATTTAAATATTTATGCATCTGTAATATATTTTTACAAAAATGGGATTTTACTATCATTTTAATATCCACACACAGGCAGACAGACACATATACATGTATCATTGATAAACATTAGTTTATTTTCAGTTTCTTACTCTTACAAAACACTGTTATCAGCTTAACTTTACATTCATCCTTGTTCAATGAAACAAGTTATTTTCTTTTTTTTTTAAGATTTTATTTATATATTTATTTGACAGAAAGAGAGATAGTGAGAGAGGGAACACAAGCAGGGGGAGTGGGAGAGAGAGAAGCAGGCTTCCCGCAGAGCAGGGAGCCCAATGCGGGGCTTGATCTCAGGACCCTGGGATCATGACCTGAGCTGAAGGCAGATGCTTAACAACGGAGTCACCCAGGCACCCCAAAACAAGTTATTTTCTTAATATAAATTTCTGTAGGAACAGTATTCAGTTTTACAGAGAATTTGCACCAACTGAAATTCTCTCCGCAAGTGGTTTATGAGATACATGTTTTTTTTAAATTTTATTTTACTATGTTAATCACCATACATTACATCATTAGTTTTGATGTAGTGTTCCATGATTCATTGTTTGCGTATAACACCCAGTGCTCCATTCAATAGATGCCCTCTTTAATACCCATCACCAGGCTAACCCATCTCCCTACCCCTTCCCCTCTAGAACCCTCGGTTTGTTTCTCACAGTCCATAGTCTTTCATGTTTTATCATACCCTCACAGGCAATTAATGACATTATTTATTTTCTTAGGTATTCTGACAAAGAATACACACACATATACAATTATAGATAACTGAGATGTACATAAATATCATTTAACTTGTATTTGATTGTTATTAAAGTGTCATACTTTTGAGTGTGTGTGTGTGTTGAGGGTTCCTATCCTTCATCTACTAGGTCATAATGAGCTCTCAAAACACTCATTCATTTCAATGGCCAATAATATTTATGGAGGACACTGTATACTAGGTAATATGTGTTAGGAGTGGCAGATAGCACTGTGAGTATAAAACAGGGCTTCTTCCCTCTTGTGCCCCAAGTCTAGCAAAAAAGATGGCCACTAACAACGTCACCTAGGATGTGGTTAATAAATGATTCCCTGGCAGAGAAAGTATGGCAGAAGAGCTGAGAGAGTCAGTCCATCAGGGCATCAGGGAAGACAACCCATGGACATAAGGCTTAAATTGAGATCGGAAGAGTACATGAGAGTGAGCCAGGTAAAGAAGGACAGAAGAACATTTCATGGAGAGGAAAAGAGCACAAAGCACAGTTTTCTTAGGGTATTTTTTGTTTTTAACCATTTCACCAAATGGAAATTAAAAATTTTTTTACTGTCAAATGTATAAACACTTTCCCTTAAAATTTACATTTTTGATGTCATACCTAGATACTCCATTACCACCATAAGGTCACATTATCATTCACTTATGTTTTCTTCAGCACTTTAATTATTTCAGTTTTTCTCATTCAGATTTTTTTTCCATTCAAACTTGCTATTTGTTTCTATGACAAATCACCTTTCTTCTCTACATTATATAGTCAGAGAAAAATAATTTTTTTTTTGCTTTTTTTAAAACATATAATGTGTTATTTGTTTCAGGGGTACAGGTCTGTGATTCATCAGTCTTACAAATTCACAGCGCTCACCATAGTACGTACCTTCCCTGGTGTTCATCACCCAGCCACCCCATCACTCCCGCCCCCCTCCACTCCAGCAACCCTCAGTTAGTTTCCTGAGATTAAGAGTCTCATGGTTTGTCTCCCTCTCTGCTTTCGTTTTGTTTCATTTTACCCCTCCCTTCCTCTATGATCCTCTATCTTGTTTCTCAAATTCTTCATATCAGTGAGATCATATGATACTTATCTTTCTCTGTTTGACTTATTTCGCTTAGCGTAATACCCTCCAGTTCCATCCACGTCGTTGCAAATGGCAAGATTTCATTTTTTGGATGTCTGCATAATATTCCATTGTATATATATACTACATCGTCTTCATCCATTCATCTGTTGATGGACATCTAGGCTATTTCCATAGTTCGGCTATTGTGGACAAGGCTGCTATAAACATCGGGTTGCACATGACCCTTCGGATCACTACATTTGTATCGTTGGGGTAAACACACAGTAGTGCAAATGCTGGGTTGTAGGGTAGCTCTATTTTCAACTTTTTGAGGAACCTCCATACTGTTTTCCAGAGTGGCTGCACCAGCTTGCATTCTCACCAAAAGTGTAGGAGGGTTCCCCTTTCTCCGCATCCCCGCCAACATCTGTCGTTTCTTGTCTTGTTAATTTTAGCCATTCTGACTGGTGTGAGGTGGTATCTCATTGAGGTTTTGATTTGGATTTCCCTGATGCTGAGTGATATTGAGCACTTTTTCATGTGTTTGTTAGCCATCTGGATGTCTTCTTTGCAGAAATGTCTGTTCTTGTTTTCTGCCCATTTCTTGATTGGATTCTTTGTTCTTTGGGTGTTGAGTTTGCTAAGTTCTTTATAGATTTTGGATACTAGCCCTTTATCGGATATGTCATTTGCAAATATCTTCTCCCATTCTGTCGGTTGTCTTTTGGTTTTGTTGACTGTTTTCTTTGCTGTGCAAAAGCTTTTTATCTTGATGAAGTCCCAAGAGTTCATTTTTGCCCTTGCTTCCCTTGCCTTTGGCAATGTGTCTAGGAAGAAGTTGTTCCAGCTGAAGTCAAAGAGGTTGCTGCCTGTGTTCTCCTTTAGGATTTTGATGGATTCTTGTCTCACATTTAGGTCTTTCATCCATTTTGAGTCTATTTTTGTGTGTGGTATAAGAAAATGGTCCAGTTTCATTCTTCTGCATGTGGCTATCCAGTTTTCCCAACACCATTTGTTGAAGAGACTGTCTTTTTTCCATTGGACATTCTTTCCTGCTTTGTCAAAGATGAGTTGACCATAGAGTTGAGGGTCCATTTCTGGCTCTCTATTCTGTTGCATTGATCTATGTGTCTGTTTTTGTGCCAGTACCATACTGCCTTGATGATTACAGCTTTGTAATAGAGCTTGAAGTCCGGGATTGTGATGCCGCCGACTTTGCTTTTCTTTTTCAACATTCTTCTGGCTATTCGGGGTCTTTTCTGGTTCCATACAAATCTTAGGATTATTTGTTCCATTTCTTTGAAAAAAGTTGATGGTGTTTTGATAGGGGTTGCATTAAATGTGCAGATTGCTCTAGGTAGCATAGACATTTTCTCAGTATTTGTTCTTCCAATCCAAGAGAATGGAACCTTTTTCCATTTTTTTGTGTCTTCCTCAACTTCTTTCATGAGTATTCTAAAGTTTTTTGAGCACAGATCCTTTGCCTCTTTGGTTAGATTTATTCCTAGGTATCTTATGGTTTTGGGTGCAATTGTAAATGGGATCGACTCCTTAATTTCTCTTTCTTCTTACTGTTGGTGTATAGAGATGCAACTGATTTCTGTGTATTGATTTTATATCCTGCCACTTTACTGAATTCCTGTATGAGTTCTAGCAGTTTTGGGGTGGAGTCTTTGGGTTTTCCACATAAAGTATCATATCATCTGCAAAAAGTGAGAGTTTCACTTCTTCTTTGCCGATTCAGATGCCTTTTATTTCTTTTTGTTGTCTGATGGCTGAGGCTAGGACTTCTAGTATTATGTTGAATAGCAGTGGGAAAGTGGACATCCCTGCCATGTTCCTGACCTTAGGGAAAAGCTGTCAGTTTTTCCTCAATGAAAATGATATTCGCTGTGGTTTTTTCATAGATGGCTTTTATGATATTGAGGTATGTAACCTCTATCCCTACACTGTGAAGAGTTTTAATCAAGAAAGGATGCTTTACTTTGTCAAATGTTTTTTCTGCATCTATTGAGAGGATCATATGGTGCTTGTTCTTTCTTTTATTAATGTATTGTATCACATTGATTGATTTGTGGATGTTGAACCAACCTTGCAGCCCAGGAATCAATCCCAGTTGGTCATGGTAAATAATCCTTTTAATGTACTGTTGGATCCTATTGGCTGATAATTTGGTGAGAATTTTTGCATCCATGTTCATCAGGGATATTTGTCTATAATTCTCCTTTGTGATGGGGTCCTTGTCTGGTTTTGGGATCAAGGTATTGCTGGCCTTATAAAATGAGTTTGGAAGTTTTCCTTCCATTTCTATTTTTTAGAACAGTTTTAGAAGAATAGGTATTAATTCTTCTTTAAATGTTTGGTAGAATTCCCCTGGGAAGCCATCTGGCCCTGGGCTCTTGTTTGTTGGGAGATTTTTGATGATTGCTTCAATTTCCTTAGTGGTTATGGGTCTGTTCAGGTTTTCTATTTCTTCCTGGTTCAGTTTTGGTAGTTTATGCATCTCTAGGAATGCATCCATTTCTTCCAGATTGTCTAATTTGCTGGCATATAGATGCTCACAATATGTTCTTATAATTGTTTGTATTTCTTTGGTGTTGGTTGTGATCTCTCCTCTTTCATTCATGATTTTATTTCTTTGGGTCCTTTCTCTTTTCTTTTTGAGAAGTCTGGCCAGGGGTTTATCAATCTTATTAATTCTTTCAAAGAACCAGCTCCTAGTTCCGTTGATCTGTTCTACTATTCTTTTGGTTTCTATTTCATTGATTTCTGCTCTGATCTTTATGATTTCTCTTCTTCTTCTGGGTTTAGGCTTTATTTGCTGTTCTTTCTCCAGCTCCTTTAGGTGTAGGGTTAGGTTGTGTATTTGAGACCTTTCTTGTTTCTTGAGAAAGGCTCGTATTGCTATATACTTTCTTCTTAGGACCTCCTTTGCTGCATCCCAAAGATTTTGAACAGTTGTGTTTTCATTTTCATTTGTTTCTATGATTTTTTTTTAATTCTTCTTTAATTTCCTGGTTGACCCATTCATTCTTTAGTAGGATGCTCTTTAGCCTCCATCTATTTGAGTTCTTTCTGACTTTCCTCTTGTGATTGAGTTCTTATTTTGAAGCACTGTGGTCTGAAAATATGTAGGGAATGATCCCAATCTTTTGGTACCGGTTGAGACCTGATTTGTGACCTAGGATGTGATCTATTCTGGAGAATGTTCAATGGGCACTAGAGAAGAATGTGTATTCTGTTGCTTTGGGATGGAATGTTCTGAATATATCTGTGAAGTCCATCTGGTCCAGTGTGTCATTTAAAGTCTTTATTTCCTTGTTGATCTTTTTGCTTAGATGATCTGTCCATTTCAGTGAGGGGGTGTTAAAGTACCCTACTATTATTGTATTATTGTTCATGTGTTTCTTTGATTTTGTTATTCATTGGCTTATGTAGTTGACTGCTCCCATGTTAGGGGCATAGATATTTAAAACTGTTAGATCTTCTTTTTGGATAGACACTTTAAGTAGGATATAGTGTCCTTTCTCATCTCTTATTACAGTCTTTAGTTTAAAATCTAATTTGTCTGATATAAGGATTGCCAGCCCAGCTTTCTTTTGATGTCCATTAGCATTGTAAATGGTTTTCGACCCCCTCACTTTATAGATTTTTTAAATATTTTATTAATTTATTTGATAAAGAGCGAGAGAGGGAACACAAGTGGGGGGAGTGTGAGAGGGAGAAGTAGGCTCCTCGCTGCAGGGCTCGATCCCAGGACCCTGGGATCATGACCTGAGCCGAAGGCTGACGCTTAACAGCTGAGCCACCCAGGTTCCCCCCACTCCTCACTTTAAATCTGGAGGTGTCTTTGCGTCTAAATTGAGTCTCTTGCAGACAGTATATCGATGGGTCTTGTTTTTTTTTTTTTTTTTATCCAATCTGATACCCTGTGTCTTTTGATTGGGGCATTTAGCCCATTTACATTCAGGGTACCTATTGAAAGATATGAATTTAGCGTCACTGTGTTGCCTGTAAGGTGTCTTATACTATATATTGTCTCTGTTCCTTTCTGGTCTATGTTACTTTTAGGCTCTCTCTTTGCTTAGAGGACCCCTTTCAAGATTTCTTGTGGGCTGGTTTGGTGTTCGCAAATTCTTTTAGTTTTTGTTTGTCCTGGAAGCTTATTATCTCTCCTTCTATTTTCAATGACAGCCTAGCTGGATATAGTATTCTTGGCTGCATATTTTTCTCATTTAGTGCTCTGAATAGATCACGCCAGTCCTTTCTGGCCTGCCAGGTCTCTGGATAGGTCTGTTGCCAATCTAATGTTTCTACCATTGTAGGTTACAGACCTCTTGTCCCGAGTTGCTTTCAGGATTTTCTCTTTGTCTTTGAGATTTGTGAGTTTTACTATTAGATGTTGGGGTGTTGACCTATTTTTATTGATTTTTTAGGGGGATTCTCTGTGCCTCCTGGATTTTGTTGCCTGTTTCCTTCCCCAAATTAGGGAAGTTCTCTACTATAATTTACTCCAAAATACCTTCTGCCCCTCTCTCTCTTTCTTCTTCTTCTGGGATCCCAATTATTCTAATGTTGTTTTGCTTCATGGTATCAATTATCTCTCCAATTCTCCCCTCGTGATCCAGTAGTTATTTATCTCCCCTTTTCTAATCTTCTTTATTCTCCATCATTTGGTCCTCTTTATAACACTAATTCCCTCTTCTCCCTCATATATCCTAGCAGTTAGAGCTTCCATTTTTGATTGCACCTCATTAACAGCCTTTTTGATTTTGACTTGGTTAGATTTTAGTTCTTTTATTTCTCCAGTAAGGGATTCTCTAGTATCTTCTATGCTTTTTCCAAGCCCAGCTAGTGTCTTTATAATTGTCATTCTGAACTCTAGTTCTGACATCTGACTAATGTCTGTATTGATTAGGTCCCTGGCAGTCGGTACTCCTTCTTGTTCTTTTTTTTTTGAGGTGAGTTTTTCCATCTTGTCATTTTGTCCAGAGGAGAATAGATGAATGAGAGAACAAAATGCTAAAGGGGTAACAACGACCACAGAAAAAAATACACTAAACAAATCAGAAGAGATCCAAAACTGGGGGGAAAGAAAGGGAAAAAAAAAAGAAAGAATATGATCAGGCTGGTTAATAGAACAGAGCCACACACTAGATTTTGGGTGTATTTTGGTCCATTAGAAGAAATTGCCTCCCAAAATTTTAAAGAAAGAGAAACTTACATATATACAAAAATAATGGTAAGTATGATGAAGGGATGGAATATGACTGCAAAGAAGAAAATTAAAAAAGATTTTAAAAAAGGAATTGTTATGATAAGTTGGTTGAAAAAAGAATGAAAAATTAAAAAAAAAAGAGAATGTGATCAGGTGGGAGACTAGGACAATGTCATATACACTAGGTTTGGGGTATATTTTGGTCTGTTAGAAGAAACTGTATCCCAAAATTTTAAAGAAAGAAACACACATATAAATACATATATATATACATATACATACATATATATATATATATATATACACACACACACACACACACACAAAATAAGGTTAAATACAATGAAGGGATAGAATATGACTGTAAAAATGAAAATTAAAAAAGATTTTTAAAAAGGAATTGATAAGATCTTGGTTGAAAAAGGAAAGAAGAAAAAGTGAACTAAAAAAATAGAAAAAGAAAAAATAAAGAAAATTTAAAAAATTAACTTTGAAAGACCAAAGAATCATGGGGAAAAAGCAGTGAATTCTATGTGCTGTATTTCCCTAGTGCTGGAGTTCTGCTGTTCTCATTGATCGGTAAACTTGGTCTTGGCTGGCTGTTCTTGCTGATTTTCTCAGGGAGGGGCCTGTTGCCGTGGTTCCCAAATGTCCTTGTTGGAGGCGGAATTGCACTGCCCTTGCCAGGGGCTAGGCTAAGTAATCTGCTTGGGTTTGCTCTCAGTAGCTTTTGTTCCCTGCAAGCTTTCCGTACAGCTTTGGAGGACGAGAGTGAAAATGGTGGCCCCCTAATCTCTGCTCCCAGAGGAGTCGAGAACTCGAGGCCCCACTCCTCAGTGAGCCCCCAGAGAAAAGCAATCAATCATTCCTGTCTCCCTGGTCTCTGGCCGCATTCCGTGCTCACCCGGCCTGAGAACGAGCATTTCTATCTCTGGCTCACGACCCCGTTTGGAGTCTCCAAACCCAGCAGATTCCTGTGGTGCATTCCCATGCTGCTCCTCCTGGGGAGGAAGGGGAGTCTCCCCAGATCTGCCACTTGTTGGGTCCCTGCTTGAAGAGAAGTGGCCCAACTGTGCCGCAAATCACGGTTTATGGCAACACCGAGCTGATAGTCCACTCCTCCGCTCTGTCTCTGCAGCCGGCTTCCCTGCTCCAGTACCTGGGAGCTCTGTTGCACTCAGGCACCCTTGGTCTTCCTGTGTCCCTGAGGGTCCTGAGACTACACTGTCCCAGCGAGTGTTCCGCCCCCCACTTAGCCACTGGAGCGATGTCCCTCAGCGGAGCAGACTTCTAGAAGTTCCGATTTTGTGCTCCGCAGTTCTATCACTTGCCGGTATTGGCTGACGGAGGCCCCTCCCCCCACTGTCTATCTTCCCGAATATCGCCTCGGATTCACTTCTCCGCACGTCCTACCTTCCAGAAAGTAGTCACTTTTCTGTTCATAGAATTGCTGCTATTCTTTTCTTCAATCTCCTGTTGAGTTTGTGGGTGTTCTGAATGGTTTGATAACTATCTAGCTGAATTCCAGGGACCAGATGAAATTACTCCTTCACCATCTTGCTCCTCCTCTCTTTTTCAAATTTTTAAAAGATCTGGAATGTATTTGGTTGTAGAGTATGAGATGGATAAATTTTTGCTAGTTTGTTTCAGATGAATTTACAAACATTTTTGCCTCAAAAGCTTAAGTAGATTCCCCTACTTAAACAGAGAAGTTTCTTGAAGCAAATACTGATCTCCTGCCACATTGGCTTAAATCTCCACAGTAGGGGTACTCAGTCGGTTAAGCATCTGACTCTTGGTTTCGGCTCAGGTGATGATCTTGGCGTCGTGAGATCAAGCCCCACATTGGGCTCTGCACTGGGCATGGAGCCTGCTTGAGATTCTCTCTCTTCCTTTCCCTCTGTCCACCCCCCAAAAAAAGAAGAAAAAGAAAAAGAAAAAAAAATCCCCACAGTAATCAAATATCCCTCAAACATTACCAAACATTACCAAATCTTCTCTGGCTCAACACATTCTTCCCATCTTTACATCACAAGTTCCTTAAATTCTCACAAATTACTCTGTCCATGACAGTTTCTCCAAATTCAGTCAATTTGTTATTCTTTGTCAATCAACCATACAAGAGACAGGTTAGATAACAGAAGTTAATATCCATTAGCAGGAAAATAAAATAGCAATAAGAAATACATTTTACCTTCTTTGGAAGCATGCAATTCAATGAAAGTTTCCAGTAATTTTATTCTAATATTTCAAAATAACTAAGAGCAAAGGAATTCACTCTAAAAGTAATTGGTACTTAGACTGCATGAAATTGGCACAGTGCAATAAACAAAATAATTTAGAAAGGGTACTTCACCAAAATAAGAGAATTTGTATAGCCAAATTCTCTCAAGGAGGATTAGATTGTCCCTGAAGCAAAGGTACTTAGTTGGTCTTGTGAAACACAAAATACCTCTGCTTGTAAGAGCATGAAGTTTGGCAGACGGTCACAAAATATTGCCAGAAATATGAAATAAACATCATCAAATACATTCCGTATGTATTTTTAGAGGCAACTCAACTAAAGCAGCTTACAACAACCTGAATTAGAGTCATTACAATACATAACTAAAAGCATTTATTGTTTTTAATGACAGTAATAAGAATGCAGTCCATCTTTCCTCTCTGAATATTGTTTTCAAATTCTAAATACATTTCCCACGAGCTGTAAAATCATCAGAGAGAAAGCACTAGGTCTTGGATTAAAATATTGGAGAAGATATGATTACTCTTTTCCTGGAGAAATTTTGTCTGCAATCAATGACAGCAGGTTGGCACATTAACAGTTTGCCTGGTTTGGCCAACACTATCTCTTCTCAGATAAGGTCTCGCTCCCGATTAATTTGGTGGTATTGTTGGGGTGGAAGGAGGGGGATTCATATTGGGAAAGAAACAAGTGATTGATTCGTCACACTGATTTGAGTGTCCGTTGTTCACACTGCTCAGGGGCATTCTCAGCCATGCAGCAATGATTAGCAAGAATCTGTAGCAGTGCACATCTAGAGCAGAGCCTAGAAGTGGGTCAAGAAAGGCAAAGAGGGTCTCAGTCCTGGGAAGCTGCTCAAGGTCAGGAGCAGCGGCCAACACCACAGTTGAGAAGGTCAGTACAAGAAAAGAGCCATAATTTGGTCAAAGAGCAGGGCTCTGGCCAGCCGTCACCTTGGTCCTTGGATAAAGGATATTCCTGGGCATTCTCTGGTCTAATCTAGCCAATTTCTCCTTGGCCTGGGCTTTTGATCCCTGTTGCAGGTGTTTGGGAAGAAAAGGGCTCGTGAGAAACAGCCAGACTGCGGTAGAGAGCAACACTCTGCTTCCCAGGCACAGGGGTGCTCGGTGGGGTGTCTGAGAGAAATGTCTCCCTAAAATCCCATCTTTCTTTTATCATTTATCCTCCTGAAGAAGACAAACTATCCATCTTAAGTTAAGACACAGGAGTTGGTAAGCTGGTAAACAATATCGTGGAGTCAATTCTGGGATTTGGCAGACCATATATGCCCACTTGCTCTAGTAACTAGTTATCTAAGCTTTTTATTGTGTTGTCTAGCATCTGTGTTAAGATTGGAATGAGAAAAATGTAAAGAGAGCAAAACTTTATAGAGAGGAGGAATGAGATGTCATGTGTCATTGCAGAGACTTTTAAAGTGCAGAAGAGGGATCATCTTGGAAGACTTTAATATCCCAAATTATTAAAATTTGGTCCTTGTACCCTAATGATGTGCATCACATTCCTAGCTCTAAATGGCTGTCCACTCCACTACAAACCACTCTGTGGCTTTTTCATTGGCCCGTGACTGCAGCATGTTGCCAAACCTGTCCTATCCAGTCCCGGATGCCAGTCTGGCCATGAAAACAGGGCACTTGGTCGGAGACAGTGACCAGATGCACGCCCTGATAGAAGAGATGCATTCCACGTGCAAGATGCTTGAGAATGCACTCAGTACTAGCTCTCTCTGCAGAGTGGAGATACCCACTTTCTACTCAGAATCATTCTGAAGCCACCACTGGTACTGTTGGTATCACCAGTTATACCTTACAAAAGGAAACAATCAAGAAGGATCTGGAAACATCCAGAAGAAACTGCATTCCAAGGAGAAGCCCCTCTTCCATGACTCGGAGTAATAAAAGGTGCTTCACCAAATGTGTCCATCTACACTCTTAAAAGGCAATGGAAGCATTTTGGGGGAAACACAATCAATATTCACAACCTTTATAAGAGAACATAATGCTTAAGATGATGACTATTTTCAAGAAAGTGTTGGAAAACCTGAATGACTGCTACTACTTCCTCAATAAAAGTGGCAGATATCCCATGGATAGCATCATAATAAGCAGAGAGGAGGTGGTTCTGAGCTTCACGTTGGATAAGAAATTTCAAGATGGCAACACTTTTATCACCCATGGTCAGCATGAACAGCTTTCCAGGGAGATATTTTGAGTGGGTGCATCATAGAGCTCATTAACGAATTTGAAACCAAAGACAATTCCAAACAAGGATGCAACTCAGAAGGAGAAAGCCAAGCCCCAATAACTCACTTACTTCCAGTGGAAAACCAAATGTCAGACAACTGTGCAGGTAAAATGAAAACTGTTCAACCCACACTGGGCCACAGGCCAACCCAGTGCCTTAATCCTGATCAGGTGCTGGCTAGGATGCATTGAAGGCTTGTGCTGACAAATACTCCATGATTACTGCCCCAAATCTGGGAAAATCATAGCAGAACGGCAAGTTAAATGGGAAACTGACTCTACAGATAGATAATAGGCCCCTATATCCAGGGGTAACAGCTATATGCCAAACCCCCATGTTTGCAGTCTTCTGCTGACTGAGAGACCTTCTGTACAACACCTGAACTACTGCTCCCACTTGAGTCTGCTCCTCCAATCCTGCCTGCTCCTCACCCCTGCTTTCAGATGTTAGCTCAACCAAAGTGGGGCTTCTCTTTTTGAAAATAGATTGGAGATCTGATTTGGCTATAATCCCTATAAACACTTCCAGGCCAACCTGCTTATCTCTTGTTCACCTGTGGTCACTGAAGAAGACCAACAACTGGCTTCTGCTCTCAGGAGAATCATGTTTGAATTTTAACAAATAGACACGTGCAGGAAAAAGACAGAGCTGAGTGGTTCCATTTAATCTGGGCTAATCTTCCGTACGATGCACCACAATCCAGTTTATATCCAGGTCTTACAAGAAGGGATTTTGAGCTTCTATAACAGCAGTCCCAAAATCCACGCATCCTTCTACCTGGACCACGTACGATCGTATGGATACTTCCTTTACTAGTTTAGTAAAGACACAACATGTTTAGTTTGCTGCTTTTCAGCTTATAATATCTGAAAAGGGAAATTAGAAGCAGAGATCTGAAGGACAACTGACAGATGCCAAAGGAAGAGGAAACTATTTGTTGCCAGATCACTAATAGAAATAAAGACATAACAATGAACAGAGTAAAAGGAATGAAGAAATGTAGCATTGTGTTGCCACTCTGTACCATGATGGCTCTGTAATACCATCATGTCAAAAAAAAAATTAATTTGTGTACATTCTAAGAAAGTCCAAGCTATTAAATCTTCAGTGTCTTCCAAGATAAATACAGATGAGGAGGGGGGGGAAGAGAAGAATAAGGGCCAGGGTGTGAGCAAAAGGGATTAGGACCGGGATGGTAAACAAGTTGGATTTCATTCGGCAGCTTCATTTCATTCCTAGGGACTTCCTAGAGCACTGCGTGGCTAAGAAATGGGCTATGTCCAGACTGAGGCAAACGGGACCAAGGCTGATTCATGGTGTTTGCCATGGCTTTGAGGGTGAAGGTACAGAATGCAAAGTTAGGAGGGGAACTTGGATCCGGTACTTACTATCCCTTGATAAAGAAAGTGCTGTTGCATGTCAAGGAATGGAGAGAACCAACTGGCTCTTGTAAATCATATAGAGCTCACTCATAAAATATCTTGGATTTTACCAAATAGGGACATGCCTGTTGCTTTTACAGATTGAGTAACACAGGTACTTGTTAGGACTTTAGTTGAATTTGCAAAAATCAAGACAGCATCATATGGCAGGAGAATCATTGAACAGGTTTCCAGTTAAAATACTTTGTGGGCAGTGCGATGCATTGTTTAAACAAGGAAATCTTTCTCAACTATATTTCACTTTTGAGGCTAACAGTGAACTTTTAAAGAATGAACTTTCTACTATCTGATACAAGTTGGCCTTCAGAGGAACGCTTAATAAGGAGTCAAGTGTCCTGGGAACCTCTCTTGCTAGGGGCATTCATTAGCCTTGTAACCCAGCACAAGCCACATGGCTATACTTGTTTCTTCAGATGGCAGTTAGGGGAGTAGGCAAACAATAAGTTCTGTTCCAGCTAAAAAAAACTATAAAAATCATTATAAGCTCAGAGCAATGTATATTCTATAACAAATGCAAAGTTCCTACAAAGTAGTGGCATCAATACATTGATGTATCTGTAATGTTTTATAACACTTTAATTCACTAGTCATATGTTCTCAGAACAATCTTTCTGAGGGAAAAAAAAAAAAGGCTTATTAGTATGTGAAAAAGATGTATGACCTTTCTTGGTCAAAAAACAAGAACTGCAAATTAACCCATTTTTTAGCCATATATTTTAATAACCATGCCTCTCAAGACTACATGTGACATTCCCGATTTGAGTTAATTTTTTTAAATCTGGTTTTTGATGAAAAAAAAACACAACATCAAATTAAACCATTTTGAGGACAATTGTTTTGGGGTCATGTCTGTATCATGTCACAGAGTAGGTACACTTCCATTCTGGTCATGAGGAAAGGCTCTGATGAGATTTTTGCTTCCAAGCCTTGTTTTTGTCACATGTTCAAAACCAAAACAGAAGGAAGAGGTACAATTAAGTCAAGTTGCCTACTATATTCATCACCAGATCCAAATTGCAGTTTATACAAATTAGAGAATCCTGATATAAATATCAAGGCCTTTTCTCTTTGTCCATTTACCTGGCACAGCACATTGAATATAGCAGTCAGTGAAATTTATTTTATGAATAAACAAAATTATAAAGAAGTTATTATAGACCATTAAGAGTAAAAGCATCATTAGATTTACTTTATATTTCTTTCTTCACGGCCCATTATCTACCTATGTAATTCTTAAGCATATTGCTTCTGTATGCAGAAATGTCCTAGCTCAAGATAAAAACTGTTATGCTTCTTTCCACAGTACAACATGACAAGCTAAAAGCATATAATCAAAAGTTTCCACACAAATTCACCTTCAAATTAATAATAGAGGTAAAAAAATAATTTTAAAAATCAGTAAGTAGAATTTTACTAAACATTGTGGTTGTGATAATGGGGAGGAATGGAATCACAGTGTTACTCAATTCTCATCAATGCTTTTCTATTATCAATTCTTAATTACATGGCTTTAGAATATCTGAGTGTTCTCCATTTAAATAACATCTAATGGTCCTTTTTAGTCCTATGGAATCATCCTAAATATTTCCAGTGGCTTTGTTTTGTTTTTCAGAGATTTACGTCTAGCTTTTTATTTTAAGTTATAATTGAGAACATTAAAATATACACAAGCACACACAGAAAGAAAATGTAGGAGAAGATTTCTTAGTCTCAGCGAAGATGGCACATCCTCTGCAGATCCTACATTGAGTCCTTTAGACCAAGTTAGACCTTCCTCTGTATTCCCGCTGAACATGGCACTGATATGATCATAGTACCTATAAAGATGACCTATCAAGATGACCACTGACTTCTTGGGTGCCTGTCAATCCAATTATGATCATGAGTTTTCTCACTTTTGTAGCTACAGTGCCTGGCGAAGTACATACCCCATCAGATCTTAGTAAATTATTATTTTTTTAAAGATTTATTTATTGATTTTAGAGAGAGAGCAGAGGGAGGAGCAGAGGAAGAGGGAGAGGGAGAGAATCTCCAGCAGACTCCCTGCTGAGCACAGAGCCCAAGGCAGGGCTCAATCTCACGACCCTGAGATCACGACCTAAGCTAAAATCAAGAGTCAGAGGCTTAAAAAACTGAGCCACCCAGGCACCCCTAGTAAATTATTTTTTTAATGAATGAATAAAGGACATTATGGGCGGGCAAAAATAGTAGAGTGTGACCATAAATTTAAAGCAGTTCATTCTGTGATCATGTAAATATTTACTGCTGGCAATTGTCAAAAGAAAAGCTCATTGTTCTTATACCATAGTATAAGATTAATTTGTTCATTAACACTAGGGTATAAAATTTACATAGTACTTACCTCTAAAGTTTAGTGACATTTTAGGACATGTTAGGAAGGAAATGTTTTAATATTGACCTTTTTAATAAATTGCATTTTTATAATTGGACCAACCTTAAAATTCACTAAATAAAGTTAAACTAAAAAATAAAAGAGATCATGAGAGCTTAAAAGTAAGCGCAGTTTGGTGATTAAAATATTCTCATGGAAGTGAGTCACCTGGGTGGCTCAGTGGGTTGAGCATCCGACTCTTGATTTCGGCTTAGGTCATAATCTCAGGGTTGTGGGATCAAGCCCAGCTCTGTGCTAATCAGGGAGTCTGCTTCTATGCTTCTCTCTCTCCCTCTGCCCCTCCCCCTGCTCACACTCTCTCTCACTCTTTCTCTCTCTCTAAAATAAATAAATCTTTAGAAGAATATTCTCATGGAAAAAATGGAGAATTTTTAATACTGCACACGTGATAAAACAAATTTTATAACCTTATGCAATTTCTAAAAAGCAATCAGTACAAAATTTAACTATCTTATCTAACCTAATTAATTATTGGGTATTTTTTGAAAAAATCATTCATAAAGTGACTCCACTGAATTAATACCCCTATGTGTACATATCCACCCATTCCTCTAGGGCTTAGGAAGGGAATCAGGCCATGGTTTGAGTGAGGAGATTTAATTTGAATCATTATGGTTTACTTCTTTAATTAAAATAGAATTTTGAATAGCTTGGAATTATTTCATACCATTTTTAATTCTCTGGAGAAATATGTGAAAAATACATAACTTTTCCTATACACTTAAATATGTTTCTTTGAATCTGTAGTGAACTCTCTACCTTAAAATAACTTCAAAGAGCAGAAAGGTCTAATTTCAAACTGCTTTCTTCAAAAATGCAGATAGAATTGTAATGGCTGGTTTGAGCAGCTTTGTTTTTTAGCATTACATTTTAGAGTTGAGTGATATGGAATGAGATGAGGTGCCATATGTCCTTTTTCTTACATTCAGAGCTTAAATAAACACATCATGATGATGGTTCCCTGTAGAGCATATTCATACACTTTGCTGCAAAGACTGGTCTGGAAGTCTTTGTTGAACTCTGAAAACTAAATACTATTATTAACAAGAATGTATTTTTATATAAGTATATTTTTAACTGATTATTCACATTTGGCAATATACTGGTAGTTTTGTCCAACTCAGGGCATAAATTAGAGACCTTTAGGAATATTTTTCAGATATAAATTTCAGAATTTACCAATTGTCTTACAAATGAACAATCATCCAAAAGATTTGGATAAACCCCAGACTCTGGTAGCCATTGACTCTAATCCACACAAAAAAGATTTATTTTTCAATGTATTTTCTCGTCACAGAGCTGCTGCGAGCCTTCACGAATGACAATGCTATGCTTTTTAACTAGTTTTCTGTATTAAATTGACTCGCTGCAGTCGGTATTAGTAATTTCATAAGAGGTAACATCCAAGAAAAATGTGGATGTTTTCTTCTAAATTAAATTCTGAGAATGGACAGCCTAACAAGCTTAGCTACTTAATGAAATATTCAGATTGGCATTTTATTTTACTGTATTTATTAAGGATACAAACAATATGACCTTTAAATGTTATACTTTTTCTTCTTTAATTGAAAAAATGTCACATTCAATGTAGATGTCCTGTTTTAACACTGAATATGAGTGTCTATTAAAAACAAGCATAAAAGCTGAAGTCTTTTGTAATCTACGTAGGTTGTGTATTATAAGCAACTCAAAGAAATAACCACAATTTTGATTGAAGTGTAAATTTGTTATGAATAATTAATAGCAATCTTATCCTCAATCCATGGAACAGAAAATACAATAGGGACATCTCATCTGTACTGTAATTGGACTAACACTTAAAAGCATAAGAATTTAAAAAAAAAAGGGGGTTATGATGATGATATTAATAGGTGTTTTTATTTTGTTATATACATTATCTCATTTAGTCCTCACAATAACCTTACAATATAAGAAGTATTGTCCACATTTTAGAGATGAGGCAATAGAGGCACAGGACTCAGGTCTTGAACTTCACTGTTGTCAGAATGCCTTATCCGATGACTAATCCTTTTTTTTTAAAGACTGATTTATTTATTTGAAAGAGAGAGAAAGAGCAAGGACAAGCAGGAGGGGCAGAGGGAGAGGGAGAGAGAATCTCAAGCAGACTCTGTGCTGAGCATGGAGCCCAATGTGGGGCTGATCACATGACCCTGATACCATGACCTGAGCTAAAACTAAGAGTTGGGCACTTAACCAACTGTGCCACCCAGGTACCCCTGACTAATTCTTATATTTTTGAGAAGCTTCTATATGCAAGGTCTTAGGCATGTCAAGCAACGGACATATTAATGAGGTAAGTTGTTACTCTCTGTAGGTTCAAAACACAGCTAAATAAATATTAGGCATCGAAGTCTTACAGCCTGAGGGTCTGCTGCCTAGATGCCTCCAGCATACACATCAGTTGGCTCAGGCTTTTCCTGTTCTTGAGCTAATCTTGACAGAGGCAGTGTGTACCTTAAAGCTTCAGACCCAATTCACCCTCTGTTTCTCCCTTTATTCTGGTGTGTCTTGAGTTAACCTCTCAAATCTGAGCTCAGGGAACACTGCCAGGGTTTTGCTAAGAATTGAAGGCAGGTACACCTTGAATGCTCACATTGGTCAAAGCTCACCTAGTCCTCTTTCTCTGATGTCACGCTTACCCAAACACAGAAATTATATGGGCTGTACTTTGATTTCCACCCAGATATTTGGCCTGGTTCTTCTATCCTCTTTTATGGGAAAAGCTGAATCCTGATTATTTTTCCAATGATAATTAGCTTCTTAAGGGTTGTCTTATCTTGGATCCTCAATGTCACAAGCTACCTGCCCTACTCCACCCTCATTTAGAAATGCTGGTACCAGGGCGCCTGGCTGGCTCAGTTAGTTAAGCATCCAACTCTTGATTTCTGCCCAGGTCATGATCTCAGGGTTGTGAGATCAAACCCTGCACTGGGCTCCATGGTGAGCATGGAGCCTGCTTAAGATTCTCTCTCTTCCTCTGCCCCTCTGCCCCCCACTCACACATGCATGCACATGCTCTCTATCTCTCTAAAAGAAAGGAAAGAAAGAAGAAAGAAAGAAAGAAAGAAAGAAAGAAAGAAAGAAAGAAAGAAAG
>NW_022589746.1:9236781-9260403 GCF_004348235.1 Phoca vitulina
GAAAGAAAGAAAGAAAGAAAGAAAGAAAGAAAGAAAGAAAGAAAGAAGAAAGAAAGAAAGAAAGCAAGCAAGCAAGCTGGTACTGACCACTGTCTGAATCTCATCTGAGCATTCCACATACGCTGAGCTCTGTGACCAGCCATCCAGCTATCCACAAGGTCTGCAATCAATTGCGTTCCTTTCCTTGACAGCTCTCTAGTCTGAAAGGCAATTGTGCTGATTTCCTCCATCTTGTCTCCTGTCCCTCTGCCCAAATGTAATCATTCCCCAAGAATTATAATACAAAACCAAATGTAACAATTGCCAAATATTTACAAAGCGTTAAGCATCTTTGGACATTAAATAGAGAATTATTCATTATAAAAAATGATGAAAGGTACTACTGGAACATAAAGCATGTGGTACAAATTTTAAATTTTGTGACAAGCAGAGATAGTGAAGAAGGGTATGTTAGTAGAAAAAAATAGCCTTATCAAACCACACGGAGCACAAAAGTCTGTAACAACATGGCAAGAGGCCCAAAATGGAGTCGCTTATGCTAAGTTCCATATCACTAAACTGAGACTTAACTTAATTACAATTTTGGCTCTCTCAGAAATGGAATCTTAAACCAGTCAGGAACTACCTCATTGGCACTAGTTAGGTAATCTGTCTGATAAACCCCTGCCATTCCCTAAAGGAAAGTAATCCTGCGATAACCAATCCATGTTTTAGTTTCCTGTAACTTCCTCATTCCCACTCCCTTCTGCCTATGAAAGTCTTTCATTTTATACAGCTCCTCAGAGCTCCTTTTTGTCTGCCAGATTGGACACTGCCTGATTCATGAATTGTGGAATAAAACCAATGAGATCTTTAAATTTTACTCAGTTGAATTTTGTTTTTTTAGCAAGTCCAAATCACGTACCAAAATAAAATAACTTGGTTTGGCTTCTTTGCATGTTATATAGGAGAACTAATGGGAGATAAATCTGAAAAAGCAGATTAGAACCACATTGGGAAAAAATCCTGAATATCAGACCAATGAGTTTGTACAAAATATTTTAGGCAATACAAATTAATAGGAAGTTTCTTCCTCTCTATCTTTCCTTCTCTATTTTAGAAGTTGGCATAGGAAGAATTATAACAAAAAAATATTAGAATAGAAATATATATATATATAAATATATAGGGAGAAATTATAACAACACAAACAAGATGAACGCTTAAGTAACAGCCTGAATTAAAGTGTTGCTAGTATAAGAAAAAAAATACTTAGTAAAAAATAAAGCACAAAACAGAACTTGGTATTTGACAGAGAATCTTCTTGTTTAAAGAGACAGAAGGATGACTCCCCAACGTTCACCTTCCCTTTGGGGACTCTGTGATTACCACTCCTGTAGCTACAATGGCCAATCAATATCACTTCTGTCCCTCTGTTCTCTGACCCAGGAGTACACACCTGAGTTATCTTTTCCACAGACCCCCAGCATGGCGGAGACAGAACTGGAACAATCAAGAAATAATTTACTGAAGGCTAGTCTGCAAGTTGATACAGAGTGTAAAATCTGGATAACGTGGCATATAAAATATGACAGCTTGTGATCCACAGAAGACCTAGCTCACAGGCTACTGAAACTTACTAGATTTCTGGTAATCACCAAAATTACACATCTGAACATAATCCGAGTCAAAGGAAGGATCTAACCACTTAACTATCTAAGCATTAGCTTTCAGGTCTAGCTTACTGCTTGAGGACCTACTTCATTTCCTGGCTAACTTATACTAAGTGTGAACTCATCCTGTTCACTCTCTTGTCCATTGTTTTATCTCTGACCTATGTAGGATAACTATGTCAAAACACAACATCAACAAACTCAACACCAGTGGTTTGCTAGTAAATGTTTAGCAGTAGGCTCTCTAGGAAAACAAAAACAAAACTGGTCCTTATTGCTTGCCAATTTCTATGGTGTAAATATCCTTACCACTTCCAATTTCAAGCTACCAATATGAGGTCACTGAAGTAATGGTTGGGAAGAACTTGTGTGAGCAGGCTTCAGCTCAACACTGCTCTTTTTGTATAACAACAATAGTATTTGTAAGTACTTACTAAACGTCAGGAAGAGTGCTGAGCAATCAACATACATTTTCTCCTTCACTCTTCCAACAGCTCTCTGAAATTGGCATTATTTTCATCATTGTTAAGTATAATGATGAGGATATTAAGGATCAAAGAAGTTGAATCTTTAAAACTCACAAAACCAGTAAATGGAAGAGCCAATATTTGAGCCTCATTCTGTCACTTGACTTCTGATGTGCATGTCTGCCTCTTAATCAGCAAGTTCTAGCATTGACATCGGTGTTCCTCACCCAAAAATCTTTCCTCCAATGCTTATGTTCTTGAGTATTTTTCTCTACTTATCTTGTTCTCTTACAAAAGAGGAAGCATAATATAGAGATTATTGCCATACAAAGTAATAAACAGTAAAATAATCAGTATAATTATATAAATATTGCAGGTATAAACTTTGCATGAGTAGGCAATGGATTAAATATGGTGATCAGAGGGACAATAGTAACTTGGTTTTTATTCTGGGGTGACTGGAAGAATGGAACAATCATTAAATTTTTTGGAATCTGGAAAAGGCCTTGGTTAATGATAAACATACTTCAGGAATGCTGGTTTAGGAAAAGGAAGAGTCTAAATGTTGAAAGGAAAATGTATATTGTAGTATCCATTCTGGCAAGGTAAGTAAGTCTACTGGAATCAGGTTGGACAACCTAGGAAAGAGGCAATTAATTTCCATGACTTTAAGTTTCTCTACTTTCAAAACCCAAAGTTAGGAACTCTGTTCAAATTCACTCCTCAGAAAGTAATAGGAAGATTAACATATTTTAATCAAGAAAGCTCTTATGCCCATCTCCAGGAGCTGTTGGGGGAAGTTGGTGCCAACTGAAATGATAGTTTATCCCTTTCCATGAGGGAAACCATCAGCTGTAACACCATTGTGGTTATCAGATCAATTCATTTCCCATGTTTCTTCACATTCCCTTTTTCTTTTTCACCATGATATTTGTAAAAGACCTCTTAGTATGAAGGAAGGTTTTTTTTTTTTTGAAACAGCTATACAGTTAGTGTTATGGCTTTTCAGCAACCTTGAAGTGAGACCTCATTATCACATGGAAAATCGTAATTCAGAATACAAATAATGTGATATTTCCTGCTCTATTCACTTACATAAAATCTTTTTCATGTGGCCTTAATATCCAAGAATCTGAAAACTAAATTAATATTTGCTTCCCTCTATGAGGTTGAAACTTGCCCCTTAGAAATAAATCTGAGCATACAAATTGTCTCATTTTATAGGTCACATATTTTCTATTACTTATT
Source organism: Phoca vitulina (assembly GCF_004348235.1). NCBI lineage: Eukaryota > Metazoa > Chordata > Mammalia > Carnivora > Phocidae > Phoca > Phoca vitulina. Next base: position 9,240,149 of record NW_022589746.1, read on the forward strand.
TGGTCATATTTTCCATCCCCTCTTTATCAGGACACAGACTTTGTCTTTTCACCCCTCTATCTCAGCACAAGCGCATTATACATTTGATGGCCTGAATAAAAGAACAATTGGATGAATGAATGAACGTGACAGGTCTGGGATCTTGGTTAGCTCTGAAAATAGGGCACTGTACCAGCTCCAGAATCTAGGCCGCGAAATTGGAGTCATAGGTGATTTCTTATTTCGTGTATTCTATGCATATTATTTGATATCTTCTTTGACACCGGATATTTTTTCTGATTCCTCATATCATGTCCCCATTCCTCAGTGTTGGTCTTACATTTAGTAAGGACTGCCCAGAAGTGAAACTGTGGCCATGCTGACATTTTACTTTCTCAGCTGGGCTGTATGTTTCCTGAAGGTAAAAACAGTGTCCTTTTCTAACTCACGGCTGGACGTGCAGTGGATGTTCAGAGACCTTAGTGAAGGTCTTTCTTTAAAGGCTTCACATCTGAAATGTTAGAGGCATTTTTGTACTCTGCCTAGCATTTCTCTTTTCTTTTTCCCATAATATTTGGTTTGATTTATAAGGTAGTCCCATTAAATATTTCACCTGTGCTTAACAATTTCAGGAAAGCATAGGCAGACTGGAGGCAGATAAATATTATCTTTAACAGATTCTATTATTTATATTCAATATTAATACCTTATCTACCTAATATTTGCAGTAAGAAATTTGAAAATTGTGGAACTCAAGTCACTGAACATTGACATAATTAATTGTTCTACCACTATCGCATCTTCTGACAGCAAATGGCTACTTTTCTTATGTTTCTACATGGGTAAAGAAAAGCACTTATTTTGTGTACATAAATAGTGATAATTTGCAAAACGGGTACCCAAAAGCACTGTTAAAGGAAGAATATTTTAGCAGATTTTAACTGAGGCACTTTCTTCTTTCTGTGGCAAGGAGTCTTGCATCAAAATCACTAAGAAAAGATAATAATTTAGTTCCTAATTATAGCATTAAATATAGCATAGTTTATTTTCTGTTAGAAAGCATGTAATTCAAATTAAAAATAAAATATAATTTTACCTTCTGTTAGCATTTAGAATTATTAAAAGGCCACTCTCACTACACTGATTTCTCTCAAAGTAACTTTTAACAGTTAACAACAAAAACAAATAAAGGTTTTATCTTAATCTTCCTTTATATGGCAATGATTTGAATATATTTTAGAAGAAGTCATGCCACCCACAAGATACTTAAAGGAGTAAACTCAGTACAATTGAATTAGCCTGTATTTTGGGTTGTAATTGAGAATGAAATTGATCCCATTTTATCTGGAAATTTATAAAATAAATTTGATTGGAGGTCACAAATCTTCAAAACATCTTTATTTTATAAGAGGTGAGAAGAAAGCCAAATCTCTCTCTGAGAATCACACATTCTACTAAGTTTTCTAGACAATGCCTCAAATAACTACTATTGAATTTTCCTGTCAATAGGTTGTTTAAGATTATTCATGAATTTTTATGCTTATATTCAGATAAAAATGTTATATCATTAATCCATTTTTTTCCAAGGAAAGCAATATATTTTAGCATCTTTTGGGTGGTTGTTACATTTACTAATTGTTGAAAATCCCAAATGCCTACCTTGAACATTCTCAAAGGAAACAGCTATGATGTTTAGTTTAGGAAGTTCTAAACATATCACATTCCCAACCTCACCTATTCTAATTTGATTTGCTACAATATTCTTAACCTAACGTCCAAGAACTAGGTGTCAGTAGGTTCGTGAATATGGATGCGTTATTTTCACTGACCTGCAACCAAAATTTATCATTTCTGTCAGTAGTAAATCAGTCAACAAAGCACAGTAGCAGCAACAGTGAATGTGAATTTGTCACAGATAGAAGCACATACATCTTCTTATCATATTATAACTGTTCGAGATATCCTAAAATTAACACGTACACTCATCACCTTGCATTTATGTTGAATAGATCCACAACTAGGTCTTTGATGTACACGACGGTTCCATTAATGGATTTATAAACACATGCATTATTACAACCCAAATTTATTTACATATGTATATGTACACAGATATAGACAACTCTGAGATCATGACCTGAGCCAAAATCAAGGGTTGGATGCTTAACTGACTGAACCACCCAGATGTCCCACCCTGATAGTGAGATTTTTAACAAAAGCATTTTTTAAATGAGATGCTATGTGCAGTCATAATTTTATTTTACTGAGAGAAGAGGGAGTATCAATCCAGTGTATCAGTTAAGTGAAGGTGGGCGACAGAGTTAAGAACTTCTATACTACATATATATTATCTATACAGTTTCCCACTGCGTCTACAAAAATATTGCTGCCAGAATTAATGTATAATCGATAACAACAATCTTCAATGAAAATATTTCAGGTGCTAGATGATTTTAAGTGTCATATTTCATAAGACCCATGAAACCGCATTAAGTGCAAATCAACTTGCTGTTAGAAAACTTTGAATAGACAAATAAGCCTCATCTTTCAGAGTATGCAATAGTGACTTTCAAGACAGCATATTTACCCATGAGGATAGTATCATAACTTAACTTCTTTATGAACAAAACCCCCTTTATTACCATAGTCATCAACAATGCTAAGCACACACAATCATTCTCAAATCCATCAGCCTAAAATCCATTTGAAAACTCTAACCAAAAAAAAAAAAAACGTCGTATTTAGAGGGAAGATGCGTGCAATGGGAAAAAAATAATTAACTTGCATATTTGAAAAGCTCATCTAAAGACATCTGGCTAGGAGCTAGAGCCTTCATTTCCAGGAGTGAGGAACTTTGGATCCGGACTTAGGTTTGGGATAGAGTCCAGGTGTATCTGACTCATTATGAAAAAAATACAAGTCATTTAAAAATTATTTTCACCTCTGTTCACCTCCTTATATTGGAGATGATACTGATTTTTTGCTTAAGATTATTGTGTGCCCTGATAGTGAAAAGGAAAACAAAAGCATATTTAAAATAAAGTGCTATTACAAGATGTCTTATAGCTTATGAAAGAAATTTGATAGAGGTTTTCCTAAATTTGATGACAATCCTAAAATTAATATCTTATGAAATTAAGAGTAAATTATGAAGGAAAAATTTTTAATCAAATACACTAGAGAAAAGGTTGAATTTTATTTCTATTCTCCTTATAATCAATGATACTACAAATTTTATCATGATCAAAGAGTGATTAAAAACTATTAAGCCAAAAAATGTATGAGAAAATTAAGTAAATGTGTCAGGCATTATAGTAATGAAAATATATTATTTTTCTGAATTATGTAATGTTTGTTAAACATCAGCTTTTTATATATATCGTGTGATTTGATTTTTGTTCTTATTCTAAAAGTTTATATTTTGTGTCTAAAGAAAAATAAAGTGCTATGAAAATTTTAATAATAATTTGCAGAAATGAATTTGCAAGGTCTGAAAAAGAATTTAAAAATAAATGTAGGTTTCTAAATATAAGTAAAGGTAATTTATCTCTTAAAATTGGAAGAATGCTTAATAGAAAAATAAAATTTAAATATAAAACTTTACATGTACAAAATAATCCCTTAATTATAAGATTTATTTAAAATGATTGTTTCTTTAATATCTTTCAATACTGGAATGAATATATTAACATAGAGTACAAGCTCCCCTAAAATTTTAATGTCACAATTCAACAAAGACTTACTATCAACTATATAAAATACATTGTTCAATTGCTGGGGAAACACATCGAATAGTTGCTGTTCTCAACTTGCAATGGATTTGTAGAGTAAAATTATTTTTTATTATTATCTGGATCTCAGTTTTCTAGTTGGAACAAAGCAAATGCAAAACTGAGACAGAGTATTAATGCCAAATCATACTAGTCTTAATGTGATGGGGCACGGACAAATGTTTAAATTAACACCATTTACTAAATATTGTTTTCTTGTCAAGCGCTATGTTATATCCTAGGAAAACAAACAAAAATAAAGCCTAATTCCTGTCCTGTGGGTCTCACAAGATGTTGAAGAAAATATGTAAACAATAAAACAGGAAGAGGAGAAAGTAAAATATTTCAGATCTTTTCTGGAACTACTAGTAGAGGACAGGCAGAGCGTGTTTGGTTCCATAGGATCAGGATTGGTCCCTCACCCCAGATTTATGGCGCTGTCGTCAGTCTACACCACAAGTCTTCTCCTCGGCGTTCTGCTAAAGCACACTCATGTCGCACGAGTTTTTTGGCAGTAAACTTTATTCTGTGACTCTAATGAGTCTCCTGTATTAGGTTATATTTAGCTCCAACACTTGTTCAAATTCCACAGAGATCAATTAAAATTTCTTTATGTAAAAGGGAAAAAATATACTTCTGTTTCTATAATAACCCTTCTTTCAAAAGTTACCATACAGGAATAGAGCAATAAATACCAAAGACAATGGACTATGATACCTGATTTTAAGACAAATATTTATTAAAATGTGTATTTGTTACACAATAGAGACATGCTGCCAGATACTGAACACACCATCAACAACAACAGAAAGAATGGCCCTCCTTGGTTAGAGCCACAGGTGTTTCTAAATGACACATACAAAAGTACATGACATTTGGATAATGTATTTTATACTTTGTTTTAAATGTCTTATATTTGACCAATAAAGGTGGAATACAGGGGACTAACATGTGTTAAGTGTCTACGGATGAGTCAGGCGCTTTAGTATGCATCATTTCACTTGATCCTCCCAATAATATTTTCATAATTTAGGTGAAATACTGAAGTTATAAAAGTTCACTGTGACATCAGTGAAAGAACTAATATGTGCTGAATATAAGATGTTAGAGATGTTAAAATAACTCTGTCACCTCTAAATTTTTCCACAGAAATACCATTCTGCAAAATAAGGATTCCACAGAATGTTGATAAAATTCATCATCAATAACGAAGAAAAATGGTAAGTCGAAGGAACAGAGTTTTCCTAGCTGGAGATAAGCTAACTTGCATTTTGAACAACCAGGAAGGAACTGTAATATAGATTTCTCAAAATATTTAGCCTAAGTCTGTTTTCATGACTCCCTGCAGATATACTGTGTTAGAGTATGCGCCATAGGAAGCATTCCACGGAAGCTATAAACAGAAATGTGGGGATGATGTATGAAGAGGGACAGGAAGGAGATGTGCCAAGAACTATCTTAGGGCTTCCTGTAGGTGGACAATCTTTAAGGAAAGTGATTGCTGTGGGCCAGAGGGAGAGGTAATGAATTCTAAAACTGGAAGTAGTGGCCCAAGTCCTCCTGCTGCTATGGATATTGCCCAACCCAACAGAAGAAGCAGTTACTTCACTAAACAACTTCCACTTACGGCTGCAGTGAAATTACTAGGATTGGGCATACCCTTTTGCCACACACACAGGAAACCAGAAAACTGGACAAACTATATGAAAAATATCATTACCAGGCAGAGGACACGAGACAGGAATGACAGGATCCCCAAGAGAAAAGAAACCAATGAGGTAAACACTGTGTCTTAGTCTGCTCAAGCTTCCATAACAAATACCAAAGACTGGGTGGTTTAGCCACCAATAATTTGCTCTCTCATAGTTCTGGAGGCTAGAAGTCCCAGGTCAAGGTGCCCACTGATGTGATTCCTGATGAGGACTCTCTTGCTGGTTTGCAGATGCCTTCTCACTGTGTCCTCACATATCAGAAAGAGAGAGATCTCTCGTGCCTCTCCTTGTAAGGACCCTATATTGAATCAAGGCTCCACCCTTATGACCTAGTTTAACCTTAATCACCTCCAAATATTTCCAAATACAGTCACATTGGGGGTTGGGGTCTCAACATGTGTATATGAAGGGAACATGAACTTTCAGTCTGTAACCCTGCATCACTCTACCTTTCTTCCTATAGATATTTCTTAGACTATGATAGAGGGGTGAGGTTGGCTCTGTAGAACAAATGAATGCAGCTCTCAAATCTCTGACTGCAAGGGTAATGAAGGCCCCAGCTCTGTCCTCAGAAATCTACTGATGCTTTTGCACAGAGGCAACACTTCTCAAGGGTTGCTCTCAGTTAATAACTGAGCATGCTGGGAATATTAAGGCAGATCTATTCTGGGAAGTGCAGGGCAAGAAATAAGAAAATAACTTAAAATAGGGTAGATACATTATACAGTACAATATTATAAAAAAAATCAAGAGAGAAATTTAAAAAGATTAAGTATACACATACATATATACATAAATACATATATATGTATCTTAACAAGAAATATATATGTGTATGTATATATATATATAAAATTTAAAACATACGTGAGACTCAGAGGAACAAAATAAATTGAAATATATATATAGATGATCAGACTGAAATAAAAAACAATATACACAAATCTACTGGTTCGACAAGGTCTCAGGATAAAAGATCAATATGAAGACGGATTTTATTTCTATATACTAGCAATACACAATAAGGGATTGAAATTAAAGGGTAGTAACTTTTAAAATGACATCAAAAATATGAAATACTTCGGGTTAGATCTGACAAAAGATCTCTCAACTGAAAGCTATAAATCATTCCTGAAAGAAATTAAGGAATACATAAATAAATGAAGAAATATACCCTGTCCATGAATCAGAAGAATCAATATTATTAAAATAACAAATGTCAAATTCATCTATAGATATGGTGTAATCATAATCACAATGAAATTAGTTTCAGGGGTAGAATTTAGTGATTCATCAGTTGCATATAACACCCAGTGCTTATTACCTCAAGTGCCCTCCTTAATGCCCATCACCCAGTTACCCTGTCCCCCACCTACCTCCCCTCCAGCAACCCTCAGTTTGTTTCCTATACTTAAGAGTTTCTTATGGTTTACCTCCCACTTTGTTTTCATCTTATTTTATTTTTCCTTCCATTCCCCTAAGTTCACCTGTTTTGTTTCTGAATTTCCACATATGAGTAAAATAATATGGTATTTGTCTTTCTCTGATTGACTTATTTTGCTTAGCATGATACCCTCTAGTTCCAGTCATGTCCATGTCACTGCAAATGGGAAGATTTCATTCTTTTTGATGGCTGAGTAATATTCCATTGTGATCTATCTATCTATCTATCTATCTATGAATTGTAGGATATATATATGTGAATTGTAGGAATACATATATATATATACCACCTCTTCTTTATCCATTCATCTGTCAATGGAAATCTGGGCTCTGTCCATGTTTTGGCTACATTGTTGCTATAAACATTGGGGTACAGGTGCCCCTTCGAATTTTTTTGTATCCTTTGGATAAATACCTAGAAGTACAATTGCTGGGTCATAGGGTAGTTCTATTTTTAACTTTCTGTGAAACCTCCATGATGTTTTCCAGAGTGGCTGCATTCCCACCAACAGTGTAAGAAGGTTCCCCTTTCTCTGCATCCTTGCCAACATCTGTTGTTTCCTGAGTTGTTCATTTTAGCCATTCTGACCAGTGTGAGGTGGTATCTCATTGTGGTTTTGATTTGTATTTCCCTGATGCCGAGTGATTTGAGCATTTTTTCATGTGTCTGCTGAGCATTTGTATGCCTTCTTTAGAGAAATGTCTGTTCATGCCTTCTGCCCATTTCTTGACTGGATGTTTTGTTTTTTGGGTATTGAGTTTGATAAGTTCTTTATAGATTTTGGATACTAGCCCTTTATCTGATATGTCATTTATGAATATCTTCTCCCATTCTGTAGGTTGCCTGTTAGTTTTGTTGATTGTTTCTTTTGCTGTGCAGAAGGTTTTTATCTTGATGAAGTACCAAAAGTTCATATTCACTTTTGTTTCCCCTGCCTTTGGAGACATGTCTTAAAAGAAGCTGCTGTGGCCGATGTCAGAGGTTGCTGCTTGTGTTTTCCTCTAGGATTTTGATGATTCCTGTTTCACATTTAGGTTTTTTATCCATTTTGAGTTTATTTTTGTGTATGGTGTAAGAAAGTGGTCCAGTTTCATTCTTCTGCAGGTGTTTGTTCAATTTTCCCAACACCATTTGTTGAAGAGACTGTCTTTCCATGTGTTTTTCCATTTTTTTGTGTCTTCCTCAATTTCTTTCATAAGTGTTCTATAGTTTTCAGAGTACAGATCTTTTACCTCTTTGGTTAGGTTTATTTCTAGGTATCTTATGGTTTTTGGTGCAATTGTAAATGGGATCGATTCCTTGATTTCTCTTTCTGCTGTTTCATTGTTAATGTATAAAAATGCAACTGACTTTTGTGCATTGATTTTATATCCAGGGACTTTGCCAAATTCCTGTGTCAGTTCTAGCAATTTTTGGTAGAGTATTTTGGGTGTTCTACATAGAGTATCATGTCATGAAACCAGGAATTTTTAAAGCAGTTGACAAGTTGTCTCTAAAATTCTTTTTTTTTTAAGATTGATTTATTTATTTTAGAGAGAGAAAAGAAGAGAGAGAGAGCAGAGGGAGGGGCAGAGGGAGAGAATCCTCAAGCACATTCCCCGCTGAGCGTGGAGCTCAAGGCAGGACTCAATCCCAAGACCCTGAGATCATGACCTGAGCCAAAACCAAGAGTCTGATGCCTAACCAACTGAGCCACCCAGGCACCCCTCTAAAATTCTTATGGAAATACAAAAGACCCAGAAAAGCCAGAACAACTTAGAAATTATTTTTGTCACTAAGACAGTGTGGGATAGGCCATGAGCTAGACAAACACATCAGTGGGTTAGAAAAAGAGTATAAAAACAGACCAGAATGTATACGGTCACTTCATTTTTGACAAAGGTTCATACACAATTCAGTGGAGAAAGGCTAGTCTTTTCAACAAAAGATACCTGAACAGTTAGACAACCACTAAAAATGTAACTTCAATCCAAATGTCACAATGTTTATAAAAATTAATTTAAATTGGATCACAGACCTAAATGTAAAACTAAAACTGAAATTTCTAAAGGAAAACTTAGGAGAAAGTCTTCACAACTTTGGGTTTGCCAAAGACTTCTTAGATCAACATCTAAAGAACAACCAATAAAAGGAAAATTTGGTAAATTGGAATTTTCAAAATTAAGAAATTTTTTGCTTCCAAGGGTTATGAAAAGACAAGCCATGAGTTGGGAGTAAATATTTACACAATCATTTACTTGATAAAGGACTTGAACCCAGTACATATAAAGAGCCTTCAAAATTCCATAATGAGAAGACAAACCAATAAAAAATAGTTGGGCAGGGGCAGGAGGGAGGATTTGAACAGCTATTTCACCAAAAATGATGGCAAATTAGCACATTAAAAAGGTCCTCAATATCATTAGTCATTAAGGGAGTGAAAATTAAAATCACAATGAGGGATCAAAATGCACCTAGTAGAATAAAACACAGTTCTTAAAAAAGAAGAAGAAGAAAAAAAATCTAACCCTACTAAGTGTTGACAAAGTTTGTGCTGCAATTAGAACATTCATATATGGTTGACAGGAATATAAAAAAGATACAACCATTTTGGAAAACTCTTGAGCTTTTTTGTTAAAATGTGAAATATATTCCTAGTAGATAGACTACCCATCCCACTTCTACATACTTATTTAGGAGAAATTGGAGCACGGACCTAAATGTAAAACCAAAGCTGAAAAACTAAAATTTTCATTTCTAAAATGAAAATTTAGGAGAAAAATATATCTGTAGAAAAACTTGCACATGATGTCTATAGCAGCTTTGTGATAGCACAAAACTAGAAATAACACAAATGTCCATCAACAGATGAATGGATAAACAAGTTGTAGTGCATTGATACAACTGAATAGTATTTGATTTGGAGAACAAAGAAAAGAGAGACGTAGGGAAAACATTACATTTCCTTTGCAGCCCATGGACAAGTACTTGAGACAGGCAGGGTGACTTTCCTCCAGGAACTCAACTTCCTCAATGTAAATACTTTGCTAGAGTCAAAAGGCACATTAGCCCTATCTCCAGGATCCAGTAAGTCTACTTTAACATATAAAAATTCTTTTGGAGGGTGCCTGCATGGCTCAGTCGGTTAAGTGTCTGCCTTCGGCTCAGGTCATGATCTTGGGGTCCTGGGACTGAACCCTTCATCTGGCTCCCTGCTCAGGGGGAGTTTGCTTATCACCTCTCCCTTTGCCTCTCTCCCACACTCATGCTCTCTCTCTCTCTCTCAAATAAATAAAAATCTTTTTTAAAAAATTCCTTTGGAAACTTCCTTTATCTCTACCCCCCCAACACACACACACACAAGATACATGTTAGCAATCATCCTCCATGCATATGGCCCACTGATATAGGTCTGAAGGGTCTCATGACTAAGGGTTTACCAGGCAATAGTAACTGATCTTTTCCTAACAGTAGCTAGCCCCTTAAGGTCCTGAAAACCTTGCTTCCAAATTCCTTAAAGACTTACACTATCCCTAATCTCCTCCCAACTTGAAAGTATATAATCTGTCACTCCTCACAAACCAGTACAGCTCTGTCTACCCATGGGTCCTGTCCCCATGCTTTAATAAAACCACCTTTTTTGCAATGAAGACATCTCAAGAATTCTTTCTTGACCATTCGCTCCTGAACCCCAACATTTCACATCATTATTCAGCAATGAAAAGAATAAACTATTGATGAATCTCAAAATAACTATTTGGAGTCTTAAGTCACAAAAAATACAGTAAATACTATATGATTCCATTTATATAACATTCCATTTTCATTCTATTTTTTTTTTTTTTTATTAAGTAAACTCTACCTCCAATGTGGGGCTTGAACTCACAACCCCGAGATCAAGAGTTGCATGCTCTATGGACTGAGCCAGCCAGGTGTCTCCATTTTCAGGCTAGAAAATGGAAACTAATTTATGATAACACAGAGAAGATCAATGGTTGCCTCAGAACAGGACACAGATGATAGGGAACAGAATATTCAGCTTACTGTATGTCAATTATACCTTATGAAAGCTGTTGAAAATAAACATAGTATTTCTTCCACCATCTTAAAAGAATAAGCAGTCTAGCATCAGTTAGAGATCAATCAGTGGTTAGTGGTAAGTCATTGGTTAGAGGTAAATCAGTAAAATTCTAGAAACAGCCAAGTTTATTATTTTTTTTATTTTTAAAGATTTTATTTATTTATTTGACAAAGAGAGAGAGAGAGAGCACAAGCAGGGGGAGTGACAAGCAGAGACAGAGGGAGAAGCAGGCTCCCTGCGGAGCAGGGGGAGCCTGATGTGGGGCTCGATCCCAGGACCCCGAAATCGTGATCTGAGCCGAAGGCAGTCGCTTAACCAACTGAGCCACCCAGGCGCCCATAGAAACAGCCAAGTTTATGAGTTAACCACAGAACAGGGTGACATTTGTAACAATGTAGGAAAAATGATTTAGTCACCATAAATCAATAATGTAGTGGGAAAAGGCCGGGTTGTAGTGGCCTACAGCGCAGATTACAGACTTGGTGCAATTAGTGCTGGCTCCACCATTTAATAGTACTATGACTTTTGAAAAGTCAAATTTGTCAAAGAAAAAAACAAGATTAAATTAAAGAAATTTAATTTAACCTTGACCTCTAACAATATCCCTAAAAATTAGCTCATAAAGGATCATAGATTTATACATAAAAGCAAAGACCATGAAATTTCTAGAAGAAAATAAAGGGGGAAAATCTAGTCATTTCTGATGGTTGAAATAGCTCCAGTCAGAGACAAGGAAGCTACCAGAAAAAGTATTCTCACAGCCAGGCAGAGAGCCTGAAAATGATGGGTTACGCACCAGATAGAACATACCTTCAGTTTTCATTTATGAAGAACAGAATAGTTGTTTTAACCCGTCTCAGAGAAGAGTATCATGAAGAAATAATACTTAATCCTCCTATTCAAAATTCAAACAAAACAAAAGATTATATATCTCACTCATTCTTGTGTTTCCAGTCTTGCATTCTCAAGCCAAGCCTGAGGCTTGCTTACATTTCTTTTTCCTCCTTAAATTGACTTGGTGCTCTAGGAAGAACATTGTCTTTGAAGTCATACAGAGCTGTGTTCAAATACCAGCTCTACTATTTATTAGCTGGGCTACCTGAAACAATTCTTTTAAACATTCTGTCTTATCAAAAAGGAAAAATGGGTTAGGGTGGGGTGGAGAATACTTTCTACCATGTACAGTGGACATGGTGACAGTATGTGTCTGACTATAATCATTTTAAAAAGGTAGACTTCTTAAAAAAAAAATAAAGTAAGATAAAAAGTTAGTCTCTTTTTTTTTGAATATCAAACCTAATATTTTGTTTGTGACCCTAGCCAGCCTAGCTTTTCTTTAATCCTTCAAGAACCATTCAGGGTAAAAATTATTTTAGCACTAAGTAAAACCGTTGTTATAGATAATGCTAGCATTTTCACTGTCCCTTTGTATTATCCTTTACCTTTTTTGGTTTTTGTTTTTCAAAATTCATAACATCAGGACAGAGGGAAAATGGCCCATTTTGTCTTATTTATGCGAATGGGAACAACCAGTGACATAGAAACAATTGAAACCTTAAGTAGCACCCCGTCACATTCTTTGTTACAACCTCCTCCCAAAACAGACCACTTATCAAGAAGGGAACAAGTAAAAATTTAACAAATGTCTCTCCTTTCCATTCCTCTCCTCTTTTACCCAGCTCCCTGCTGACCCTCTGTTAAAGCTGTAAATTTTTATAAAAGCAATCAGACACTTTTAGCAAAAGAAGGAAAAAAGGTAGTTCTGAATTATCAACAACAGGAAATGAGTTTTTCATAATTAAGAGCAACCTGTTTTTCAGGAACCAGTACAAGACCATCTTGTGGTATGTCTGTGACCATGCTTTATTAGCCAAAACACCTTCACAACTATTATCTCTCACAGCAGCATCAAAAACCCTTTCAGTCGAAAGAAAGAAAGACTGATGGTATTTTTCCTCTCATAAGCAGGAGTTACTGTCATTGTTCAAGGTCAACGTACAGAAAAGAAAGTAGAAATTGAGAGAAAAGAATGTGAGGAGCTCTTAGGAGAAGAGAAAAAATGTTGAAGAACCTTGCACAAAAGCAGCAAATTTGTATTATCTTTCACAGAAATGATCAAAAATATCAAAATAAGTGTATAATATAAAAATTTCTTTTTAAACTAATTATGATTATTCTGATGGTTAACTTACCAAGGCGGGGGGGAACTCAATGTAATAGGTTAATTTCCTATTGATATGTAATATTCATATTATTTTGATAATGCAGGAGTATAAAACATTGTATTTTATATTTATATTTTATATTTTCATGACAGAAGATGTTTTCAGATACCACAGACCTTTTATCTTTAAAACGTACTGGGGCACCTGGCTGGCTCAGTGAGTGGAGCATGGGACTCTTGATCTCAGAGTTGTGAGTTTAAGTCCCATGTTAGGTGTGGAGCTACTTAAAACAATAAAATAAAAAAATAAAATAAAAAAATAAAATAAAATAAAATAAAATAAAATGAAAAATAAATAAAATAAAGTAAAATAAAATAAAATAAATAAAACAAAATAAAATATACTGTGATTATTTACAAAAATTCTATCAATTTCTCATATCTCTGAGCACAGATATCTAGTATCTGATATAGCTATTGAATGCTTACTACATAATAGGTTCTCTGCTAAATAATTTACAGAGATTATTTTATTTTATTCTCACAACAGCTTCAAGTGATTTTTATTATCATCTTTATTTTACACTTGTGAAAACTGACACTTAAAGAAGATGGCCCTCCAGGATCACTCTGTCAGTAACTAGTGAAGTTTATATTTTAAAATGATGCCTATCTGGCTACCAAGTTCAAGGCATTGACCTAATGTCTCCATGAAACGCTGCTTCCATTTGTTCTCTTAATCCATCTTTACCTTCATTTATGTTAGCCTTTCTGTAGTAACTATTTTTTTTTTTTTTTTTTTAGAGAGAGAGAGATAGAGAGCGCAAGCGCGGGGGGAAGGGGACAAAGGGAGAGAGAGAATCTTAAGCCAACTCCACACCCAGCATAGAGCCCAATGTGGACTCATTCTCACCACCCTGAGATCATGACCTGAACTGAAATCAAGAGTCAGATACTTAACTGACTGAGCCACCCAGGTGCCCCCATAGTCACTATTTCTTAAATCATGTTCCCTCTTTGCAAACTGAAATATAAAACTATAATTTCACTCTTATGAAACCATAATAATAAAAACTACTTTTCTAGGACTTCACAGTTTATAAATTTCATATTTAAAAGAATAATTTTGAAAAGGTAAAATAATGACTCACACAAATTTGAAATGCACCCATATCAAATATTAACTCATTAATGTGGGGACCAGTAAGATGTTACAAGGGTTTCAAAAGAGAATCCAAAGAGCATGCATGTATTTAGGCAGAGAGAATTACTGACATAAATTCCCCTCTAGATGCAAAACTGGCCAAATCAGCAAGGCAATAATCAACCCTATCTCCAAGGAAATTTGTATTCCTATGGGCAGATCATTTGTATTAATATTAGTATTTGACAATTTACAGAAGAGCTCAAAGACAGTGAAAGGCACAGAGATTCAAAAGGATCACAAACTCAATGCCTGATTTTATTTTTTATTTTTTTAAGATTTTATTCATTTACTTGACAGAGAGAGAGGGAGGGCTCACAAGTAGGGGGAGCAGCAGGAGAGGGAAAGGGAGAGGGAGAAGCAGAAGCAGTCTCCCTGCTGAGCAGGGAGCCCAATGAGGGACTCGATCCTAGGACCCTGGGATCATGACCTGGGCCAAAGACTGACGCTTAACCGACTGAGCCACCCAGGTGCCCCATTAATGCCTAGTTTTATTTTAAAGACACCCAGTAATCTTTTCATCCATTTCAAAGTCTTTCACAATTTTCCCCTAAATTCTCTAATTTTACCTAATTCAGAAAATTGAATTTTTGAAAAAGAAAAAAGGAGGAGGGGTTGACTGACTTAACAGAGATCACCAGAGCCAACAGTCCAACAGTGTTAACTTGGAGGAATCATCACAAATATGTACCTCCTTTCCCTCTGAAATTTCACTAACTTACAGTGCAGAAATGAAAAAAACAAACAAACAAACAAACAAAAAAAAACAACCTCCTTCAAAAATAGAGAATGTCAGGGCAGAAAAGTTGGACCATCGGCATCCTACAAAGAGCAGTGTACAAGCCTGCTAACCCTTGCTTCCCAGAGGAGATCCATCTGCCCTTAATTTTTATAGAAATTTAACCAGAAAAGCTCTGGGCTCAGTAACATCAAGAGCACTTATGAAAGAGGGTTAGCACAGAAAAGAAAAAAGGAGGATTAAGTGAAAGATGCCCTAGTGAACGGTGAGAAGTTTTGCACCTCATATCTCTTAAGACCCTAGATATGACTTAAGACCCGAGATTTGAGGATTCTTCTCTCAAGACACTGAAAGTTCCCAAAGAAATGACCTTCATGTACTGAGACTGCGGATCTGCCAAGTTATTGCCTAATAAGCAAGAGACCCACAGGGTAGCAAGTGTTGAGGAGAACAAACTTTCCCTCCACTCTGTTAGATTCTTCTCCGGGAACTTGCAAATTAAACTGACAAAAGTTAGATCAACAAGAGACATGTGGACTCAGAGGAGATTCGAATTTGGGGCTTAGATACCATCTCAATAGGGGATAAGGAGGAGCAGAGGGGTACTTCCAAGAGAACAAATGACTTATTTGCAGGGGGGGATTAGAAAGGGTACTTACGGGAAAACAAATGAATTTTGGAATTAAAATGAACCCTTGTGAGAATAGAAGGGCAATGTGATAGTTTTGTGACACTGTGTGTGGTGCTGACTACTCCTCTCTGAGAAGAGATTAGAGTTGCTCTGGGGAAGGAATTTAGGACAACTGAGTTCTTTCTGGAGGCTCTGCTTATAGGCAGCTAGGGATTTTAGGAACTCAAATACCTTCAGCTCAAAATAATTTTTATGCCACAATGACTTACTGAGGACCCCTTCACAAGCCTTCCCCACACCCTACCCTTAGAGCAATGGAAATTAGGTACTACTTACAATAACAACAACAGCAAAAACCTACAAAGTACATAAGAATTAGCACTTCTCTGTGCCTTATGGACAGTTCCACACATCAATAATTTAATGCCTGTGTTTTAAGGTAAGATGAATCAATAAACAGCCTGACAAAGGTAAAACAAGAGAAAGATCTATTCAATGTATTTATATTTTGGAAAGGGCTATTTCTTTTCTGGTTCAGTATGACATAAAGGGCATAAAATTGTCTAAGCGAGAAAATGCCTTTGGCTACAAACTTGAGGGAAGGGTAAGAGAAGGAAAGACATTAAGAAATGATAATGTTTTAAGATGTTATATTAGTTATGCTTTCATAGCTTTTTGATCTTGGAATGTCACAGAACTACTTGAGCAATTATATCATGAATCACCTGTCAGTTAGAAGCAGCAAAATACAGACATGGCATACTAGAAATGGACAAAATCTTAAGCATCATTTATTCCAACTGCTTCATTTCACAGGAAAGCAAACCAAATTCCAATGAGGCTAAAAAAAGTCCCATAAGAGTTCAAAGCATGCTCAAATTTCCACAGGTCACCTGTCTTTGGCTAGCCCATATCAGTATTTAAGAGGTAGAAAAACACAAATCGGTCTCCATTAATTACAGATTAGGAAACCAAAGCACAGATATTAAAGGACTTATTTAGAACCATATACAATTTAATGTCTTGGTTTCTGACCTAGGACACTTACCATTACACCATGCTGGCATGTCTTAACTGATTAAAAATGATTAAAAAAGTTTTGTTTTGGGGGCATCTGGGTGGCTCAGTTGGTTAAGCACTTGCCTTCAGCTCAGGTCATGGTCCCGGGGTTCTGGGACCGATCCCCACCGTGGGCTCCATGATCAGCAGGGAGCCTGCTTCTCCTTTCCCCCCCCGCTTGTGCTCTTTCTCACTCTCTCTCTAATAATAAATAAAATCTTTTTTTAAAAGTTTTGTTTTTTATCAAAATAAATCAGGTAATCTCTAGTTGGTTGGTTACCAGGGAACTAGAAGGTCTAAATTACCAAAAATGTTAGATTTTTCTTAGAATTCACTTTAAGCAATCTATAATGTGATTGGTTTTGAATTCCCTCAATATCACCATGTAAAGCATATTACTTTTTAAATTTTTTTCTGGAATACCATGCATATAGGATTTTCTTTCTTTATGAAAATCAGTGTAATATGTTAATTTATACATTTTCAAATTTTCTCTTCAAAATTAAATAGCAATAAATTTGTGCCCATTTTATATTTGTAAAAACTAAAACTTTACATAGCTGTAATTCTCTTTCAACTCTTATGACCAAAGCAATTGGTGTTTTCATTATATTTTCACATATCAAAATCCTTGGAATCCCTTATAGGATCTATAGGGATTTTTGCAGATTTTCTTATATATTACACATCAAATTGATTCTTTTATCCAGAAGTTTTATCTTTACATTTATGCAAAAGTTTTTATATACTCTAATGTATCTTATTATATATCAGCAACACTCAACTTTATATGTTTTTCTTTGATATATTCTGACATATGTTCATGAACTTTTACCATCACATTTGTCTTATACATTTTGATAGAGTCATATGGTCTAAACTTTGTGTTTTGTCAAATTAATAATTCTTTAAAAGTATTATGCTAATTTTGATCAGGATTGTAATAAATATGCAAAGGAATTTGAGAACAGTTGAAACATTTTAAATATCTCTCCTTTCCATTAAGTAAAATATATCTCCCCATGTAACTGTCTCCTGTTTCTAAGAAACTCCTGTTATTTCACACACTTATATACATCCCAAGCAACATTAATTATTCAGTATTTTTTCATTTTTATTATGAAGGAGAAATCATTTTTTGGTTGTAACTTATACCTGGTGATCAGAGGAGTAAGGGAACATCAGGGATACATATATTTTTCTATTTTATACTTATATGTATAATATATTTAATTATTACACTTTCTTCGGGGAAGAAGTAGAGTGATCAATATCTTAGGCTTAGGGGGCAAAGCCCAACACGCATGCTCAGCTGTTTATTGCCACTGAATCCCCATGGTGTGACACCATGCCTATTATTAGAAATCATAAATATTGGATGTGTATCACCTTTCTTCAGCTCAATGTCTTCAATAAAATCAGGACAGTGCTACTCTGGATGCTGTCTTTAGTGACTTAGCTATTTTCATTTAACTTCATATATTTGAGAGTCATCCATGTTGCTTTGTGCAAACATTTGTTTATCCTTCCTGTGATCGAATATTTTATTATTTTGTGGACATATTATAATTTATTTATTCATTCTAATGTGGATGGATTACTTGGTAGTTTTCGGCATGGAGCTATTTCGGCAATGTTGCTGTGAACATATTAATATGTGCCCATTGTGTACATTTATACACATCTCTACTGGCTTTTGCTGAGGAGTAGCGCTGCTGAACCATGGGTGAGGCATATGTTCAGCTTTACTAAATACTGCCAAACAGTTCCCTAAAATGATTTAACAATTTTTAACCCACAAATGATGTTATTCCATATCCTCACCAACACTACCACCTACCTAAAATAGATTCTTCTGTATGATGCGATGAAGGGGTCAAAAATAGGGTTTTTTTCATATAGATATCCAATCTATACTGCACCATTTTATTTATTTATTTATTTTAAGATTTCATTTATTTATTTGACAGAGAGAGAGAGCACAAGTAGGCAGAGCGGCAGGCAGAGGGAGAAGGAGAAGCAGGCTCTCTGCTGAGCAGGGAGCCCGAGGCGAGGCTCGATCCCAGGACCCTGGGATCATGACCTGAGCTGAAGGCAGCCGTTTAACCGACTGAGCCACCCAGGCGCCCCTATACTGCACCATTTTATAAATGCTGTTCTTTCCCCATCCTATAGTTCATCTTTGTTGTAAGTCAAATGTCTAGCATATGTGTGGAACAGTTGTTGAACTACCTACTATATTCATTGGTCTGTTTTCCTATCAACATTGTACCAGTTAGCATAGCATTTTAATAAGTAACGTTTTCTGCTGGTTTAAGTTCTCCAACTTTGTTTTTTAAGATTGATTTTCCGCCATTCTTATGTATTCATGCTTATAAATAAATTTTCAAGTGAATCTTTTATTTTCTGTTCTTTGATGTGATTTTGTGATTGAACCACAGACCAGTCTGAAAGAATAGACAGACTTGTAATATAGATTTTTTTTTTTTCTATTTAGGAATATAACCTATTCCTCTGATTTTCTTTGTGCCTTCTTAATTTCTCAAAGTAGTGTTTTCTAGCTGTTCCCATGGAGACCTGTGATAGATAATAGTCAATGACCTTCACCCTTTTGTAATCTCAATCTCGATGAATGTGGGAAGATTCTATATAGGAAAAATAACTTCTATGGTTCTGTTACATGGTATAACAAAAGGGATTTTGAAGATAAAATTAAGGTCTCAAATCAGTTTACTTTAAAATAGGGAGATTATTCAGGTGAGATGGACCCAATCACACCAGACCTTTAAATCTGGGTCTAGAAGTGAGAGGAAAATTCAAAGATTCAAAGCATGAGAAGGATTAAGCATACTACTGCTGGCTTCAAGTTTGGGTGGGGTCACGTGGCAAGATATGTATGTATCCCCTTGAATCTGAGAATGGCCCCTGACTGACAGCCAGTGATGAGATGGGAATCTCAGTCCTACAATCACAATGAACTGAATTCTGCTAACCAGAATTAGCTCAGAGGTGAATTTTCTCCCCAGAGATTCCTAACCAAAATCCCACCTGGCCGACAGTTTTCAAGAGAAAATTCAAGTGGCTAATAAACGTGAAAAGAGGTACAACCTCACTAGCTGTCAGTTAGTGTTAATTTAGACAAATTGAAACAGAGATGCAATTTCACACATAACAAATTCCAACATAAATGTTAGAAGCCTTATAATACCAAGTGTTGATGATTACATGGGAAAAAAGGAAGGCTCTAATAATTCTGGTGGCAATATACATTAGTTCAACAACTTTGGAGAGCAATTTCCCAATGTCAGGTCAATTGAATAAAGATGTGAACATCTTAGGTCAAGAAGTTCCACTTCTGGGTATATACACTATAGAAATATTCATACATGTACACAGAAAGTTAGGTAAAAAAATGTACATTAGAATGCTATTTGGAAGGAAGGAGAGAAGGAAGGAAGGAAGGAAGGAAGGAAGGAAGGAAGGAAGGAAGGAA